>NC_056736.1:336542498-336579998 GCF_019279795.1 Protopterus annectens
CATAGCCCAGAGTTCGCTCTACACCTAGAAAACAGATGACCGAAGTGCATTCTTAAGCTCCCATGCCTTAAACAAATGCTTAGAGTGGCTGAAGACCTTACTTCAATTAGGGGAAGCCAGCCTTCCTCCTCTAAACGGCAAATAATTGATTTTCCTTTGGATTCTGTAGACCATGAATTCGATGACTCTGACCTCTCTGATTTATCAGGACATACCCTTACCCACTTAAGAGGATTCCATTCCATCTGCTTCCCCACCAGAGGACTTTTCTTTCGTTGAAGCCTTGCATATACCCTAAGAGAATTTCCGCTGGGAATGCCAGGACTGCCCTTGGTCAAAAGACTCTGGGAATTTTTAGACTTGCCTCAGCACAGGCTTCTAGCTATACCCCCATCCTGTATATTATAGATGTTTTCTTGGACTCGAGGCTTACCCCTGATACTTTACCTCCAGCTCCTACAAAGCTTGACATACTACAGAGTACCAGATTTCCACAAATTACTCTCAAGAATCCTACTGCGGATCCATAGACCGTTTCCCAGGGACCTAAAGGTATTAAGGCTACTACAGCCAAACCCTTACCCCTGTGGACAGGGATTCTAGGGCTTTAAACAGATGGGGGTAAGAAAGTATATACCTCTGCAAGTTTTGCCATCAGGGCTTTAAATTGCCAGTTTTACATGTTGGAAGTTCCAGCAGCATATTATGGAACTAATGAAACAAAAAATGTTAATTCCTGATTGTGCAGAAATCAAAGATTTACAAGAGTTAATGCATTCTACTAACCACGTTGGTAAACATACCTTGCAGTGTGGTTTTGATGCCTTAGAAGCATCTTGCAGGGCTGCTGTCACTGGGTCTGTTCTGAGAAGGCATGCTTGGCTGAGGGAACAAATTTTGCCAGACCATGTCGAAGCAAAATTACTAGATGCTCCATTAAATCAAGAGTGTTTGGCACAAAAGCAGAAGTTCTTAAAAAGATGAGTAAAAAGCTAAAAGTATTAAGATTTCTTACAGGTACAGCCACCTAAATTCAGTAGGCTTTGGCCTTCGAAAAACTGGTCCTTTCCAGTCCCTCCCAGGTGTTCAGTCCAAACGGGCAACAGACCATAAAGACTACAGTCTCAGGGTATGCACAGATCTAAACAATGGAGTGCTCCCACCCCAAAAACAGTGAGTGGTAAGCCACCCCGTTACGGAAGAAGTTCACAATGACTTCTCCTGCAGCCTTCCCAGCCATGCCCAAGTACTTACACCCCTAGGAGGAAAACTCGCCCTGCATGCAAAAAACTGGGAATACATTACCAGGACAGTTGTCTTAAACATGGCATCCCAGGGATACAGATTCTACTTCCATTCACTGCCAACCCCAAGTGGATTGCCAGACTTCCCCCAAACCAGTGGGCAGAGGCCCAAAAGCAAGTACTTTCTCTTGTCAGTATCAGGGCTATTCAACTTGTTCCAACAGAGCAAAGAGGACAGGGTTTCTACTCGAGACAGTTTCTGGTGCCCAGAAAAGAAGACTCTTGGCCCTCTATCCTTTATCTGTCAATTCCCAACACCTTTCTGAAGGTACCAAAGTTCAGAATGCTTGCACTTCAGCTGCTGCCTATGCTAGCCATGAACTCCTGGCTGGTCACCCTAGACTTAAGGAAGTTTACCTGCACATCCCCATAAGGGATTCTTGCAGGAAATATCTACATTTCTGGGCAGGCTGTATGCACCATCAGTTCTCTGCACTTCCGTTTGGCTTATCTACTGCGCCCGGCGTAATCACAAAGTGCCTAGCTCCACCCACTGCATACTGCAGGCAGAGAAATATTCAAATTTATCCATACTTGGACGAATGCCTGATTTAGGTGGACAGTCAGGAATTGCTACTTCAGTACGTGTTGTTTGTAAAGAGACTCCTAACTTCTCTGGGGTATACCATCAACGAAAAGAAATCACATCTGGTACACCCAGCCAAGAAATTGTATTCCTGGGAGCAAGCTTGAACACTACTTCCCAGATGGCATTCCTCTCTCCAGGAAAGCAGGTTTATTTGACAAATTGAACTGCTGGCCATCCAAACCCATCTATCTGCAAAAAAAAGTACTGCAAGCCCTAGAATTAGTAGTCTCATGCATTCTCCTAATTCCATATGCAAGACTGCATACGAAGAAACTTCAGTGGTTCTTAAGTCTCTGGTGTTAACATTCTCAGGACCTGGAAACAGATTCCGATCATTCCTTGCTGAAGGACAGAGTTCCTTTGGTGGTCAGAGACCTGCAACCACAATAAGGGACTCTTTCACTCAACCCCCCACCGCCCAAGCCCTGACAACTGATTCATCAGACTATGCATGGGGGGCTCACATGGCAGGCAAATGGAGCACAGGACAAATGCACCTACATATAATTAAAAAAATGTTAGCTGTACAGAATGCTCTGACAGCCTTCAAATACCTTATCCTTCCAGGACAACTCTTGATAAAGACAGACAACACCACAGTTGTGGTACCTAAACAAGCAGGGGGATACTCATTCCTACCCACTCTGCAAGTTTGCCATGGCTCTGTGGAACACAGCCTTGAGCATCCAAGTGCACCTGCAAGCTCACTTCCTGCCAGGCAAAATTCACTGGCAGACTACTTAAGCAGAAATCTAATGGACCCGCATGAGTGGAAACTGGACCCCAATTCATTCAAGCTTCTAATCCACAGGTGGGGGACACCAATTTAGCAAATTTTGCACCAGAACTCCCCACAGCCAAGTGTGGAAAGTGGATGATACTTTGCATGGGAAAACCTCTGTTTGCCTTTCTCCCTGTTCCCCTTAAATTGTGGAAGTATATTAGATCGAACTTTCAAAAGTTCGACTTGTCATAATGTTGACACGATATGATTGAATGAATATTTGAAATTTTGAATGTTTTAACAGAGGTCTCCGTACAGCACGGAATGGGAGGATTTCCCTTTCCTGCACTGTAGTGTGGTCTGAGTTGGTATATTTAAACAGTGGGTGGTGCATGGGGGGGGGGGCTTCCCCCTGCTTAAAACGTTCAGGTAGGTTATTCGTCTAGTTTATTTTTTAGATTTTCAAGCTTTTAAAACTTTGATCACAAGGTGTCGACCATATGACAGTCCAACTTTTGAAAGTTTGATTATGCAATACAGACCCTTACGTTGGTGTATTCCATTGGCACAGTAGAGGTGCAGGTGCCTCACAAAGACCAGCCTGCGATACTGCAGAGAGAGCAGCTGGAGTAGATTCCATACCCAGCATTGGATTGTGATTTTGTTCAGTTTCTCTCATCCCCTCCACCTCACTTCTACCACAGGATGTTCCAGTAATTTGTTCAAAGTTGCATGATCTACTTCGGTTTGTAACTTGCGTTAGTATTTTCAGGACAGATTTTACATAAAGTTCCCAGAGACTTCATGGGATTCCATCACTGCTTGGCATATGATTTTCTGTTAGTTTTGGTGATTAATAAGATACCTGGTCTTATTAGACAAGGTTGTGGGAGGGTAAGCCCATTGTCCAGACATGAGATTAAATTTTTGCCCGCTCAGTGTCTGAGCTTTTCAAAGGAGCTGAAGCATGTTCATGTGTTTAATTGAAACTAAAGTTGAAATTTGCACAATTTTCTCACTTTAATGCACTTTAACACACTAATTGCTGTATTACTGAATGTGGCACTTAAGTAATCCAGTTACCCCCCACAACGAGTGTAGCAGTTGATGCATCACATTGCTGGATGTGTATTATAGGCAGCCTCCCTCCCTAGTTAGTACTCATGGCACCATGCATGCTTTGCACCTCTCTGCACTTTGGATGCATGTGAGTTAAGATCCCTGAAGACTTGCTTATGGTGGCCATTTTAATTTGGCTCACAAATTATCTACAGGGCACTGATGTACTGTTTTACTTTTATATTGTTACCAATTTATTATTTTTAGTACTTGGCCTGGTCATGAGCTAGTTAACTATACTGGTTGAAGAATTTTGTGCTGCATGAATTTTCTGGGACAGCTCTAAGTTTATATCTGTAGAATCTGAGTTTGGTCCAGTCACACAGAATATAGCTATCTTAAGTTGGATGTTTCTGCAGCTCTAATAAGCCCTTATTGCCAAAACTGATAGCTGCATCTGTAGCCTCTTCTGTATGGACATTTCACCTGGTGTTTTCTGAAGCTGCAAACTTTTTTTGAGCCTTGTAGGATACTTGCTAGATTCTCCCCGTTCATTTAATTGTTTTCTGGTATTGCATTGTAGGCTTCTGAAAGGCAGTAAGGTTGGGATTGTTATCTGCAACTTCCCCATCCTCCTATTTGCTTTTTCATGTTTTGTAATTATGTAGTGGTACATAAACTAGTTATGTTTGTATTGCAGAATTGTAGCTTTGCGCTTAGACTGGATGTCTAGATGTATGAATATATCTGGTTGGTAGGAAGTACAGCAAGATATTCAATCTTTCGCTAGATGTGCTATAAGGTGCCTTTGTAATCTTGTTCATTCAGGCTGTTTGAATTACCTAGAAAGACACCTGTCTCTTGCTGTATGTGGTAAAGTAGATCTGCTTATTTTGCTTTGTTTAATATGGCCATTTAGAGGAAGGATTTTTGTCATAGCGCATCTAAAGTCTGAAGTGTTTGCATAGCTGTGGCTTTTAAAATACTTAATTCTGCCGTAGGCTGCTTGTAAAGCATGCTGCTGATGCTGTCCATTATTTACATCTATTGCAATCAAAGAAATTTGTTGCTAAGATTCTGCTGATATGAATGTTGAAGATGTTGGTGCTTGTTATGACTACAAAGCAGTCATTTGAAGTACTTTGCCCAAACTACTTCCGCAGTCTACCTTTTCGTATTGCTAGTGCGGTTGTTTTACCTGTTTATTTTCTGGAGTATTCACATCTTAAAGCCCCTGACACTTAAAGCTTGTAGCCTGTGGTATCTTCAGCATTTTTTTGATGGGAACTCCTTTGTCATTGGTGCGTGCCATTGCTGGAATCCTGGTGCTTGACTGACACCTGCGTAGCACCTCCCAACATTCTCTTCTTGTCTTCTGCACTTGACAAGTACTGTTGGGAAAGATAAGTGCCTGTAAGTTTTAAGTTTGATTTGAATAGGGGTGGTGTCCATGTTGCTGAAATTGCAAACTGAGTACAAGGGCATTGAAGTGTGAATCCTGGTAGCGGTGGTCCAATAAATCTTGATGCTGATATTTTTTAATATGGTGCAGTAAGAAAGTGATCTGACTGCTGCTGTAGTCCAACACTTTTTAGCTGGACCCAATTCACTAGTAGTTGTAATAATAAGTTGGAACATTATTTTAAGGTGCATGATTAGCTAGGCCTCCCTCCCTATCTTAACATTAGTTGAGGATCCTTGTTAATGCAAGGTGTATGTTTTAACCAGTGTTCATTTTAAGGTGGTGAATAAAGTATGCGTTTACCCATCTGGAGTAAATTGCTCGACAAAGCTGTCTAATCTGTCAGTAAAAAGAATTCTGAAAAGAATTGCATTTTCTTCAGTCGCAGATGTCTTTCAAATGGCATTTTGTTGTCAGATCTTTTAAGTTTCAACAGTATGCTGAGATAAAGATCCACTTGTCTTCCCCAGTGGCATAAGGCACCAGTGCACATTGGTCAAGAAAATTGTCCTCTGAGAAATGCATTTTTAAATGTACCTACAGTTTTTATCCCCATGGATTAAAAGCTTTTTTGGCAGCTGATTTCTGGTGGGCTTTTTCTTTTGCAGTTCAGTGCCGTTACAACCCAGCATCTGGTAGTCTGATTTCATGGCAGAATATATTGCGTCAGGAAAATCTTGAAAGAGAACTTGCAAAGGTATGTCTAAAGATATTTTATCACATTATCTGTCTTAGTGGTAGAGTAAATTTGTATTTGGCTCAGTTTGCAGAACTGGCTCTACTACTTTCAGTGCTTTTAAAATTAGCCATGCATAAATGTTAAATGTTAAGTTGTCACTCGCCTTCATTCTTGCTTGATGGGTTCGGAGCCGATCCTCGGCTCCGACTCTGCACTTGCTAAGCTCGAGAGTCACTTTTACCAGCTCGAGGCAGCCCCATATCCCATGATGCAAGGCAGTAAGTACCCAGATCTCGTTTGCCGCTTCGCTGATGAGGTCCTCCTTTTACCAGCTCCTGGTAAGTGATTTATACACTACTTCTTTGCCCCTCTTTTCAGTTTAAAGTTATTTTTAGACTTAAATTTAATAGTTTTAGACTAGTTTTGGTCCCTTCTGACTAAAATTCCCTCTCTCCTTTAAAGTTTTTAGTCAGGCCTTCTCCCATCCCATCCCCCCCCTTGTTAGGGTGTGTGTGTGTGTTTGTAAGAGAATAGTTTCTCGTTTTTTTGGGATTGTTATATTTCTTGGACAGGTGTTGTGTGTGTGTTTTTTACACCATGTCTAAGGAAAGGGTCTCAGGCTTTAAGAAGTGTGACTCGTGCTGTCAGAAGATGTCTCTGACAGACGGTCACACTTCTTGCTTATACTGCCTGGGACCTCTCCACCTGCAGGACTCCTGTGCGATTTGTCATTCTTTTAGCCAGAGAGTCCTGCAGGAAAGGAGAAATAAGCTGATTTTGAGGGGCCTACTTAAGCCGGAGGGCTCTCCGGCTAAGTCGGCTCTATCTAAGACTTCTAAGTCTTCCAAGGCCCAGGCTTCTGTGTCCAAGCCTGCGGCCTCGGCTCCGACTTTCAGAGTCGAGATCAGCTCCGGCTGGAACCGATTCTGGTTTGCACAAACCTTGTGCCGATTCTGGTTTGGCCACTTCGGTGTCGGCTCTGATCGGTTCCGATCACCATGTGGCTCAGGCTTCGGTGTCGGCGCCGACCGGTTCCGACACCCTTACTTTTATGTCTGTATCGGCTCCAGCGGGAGCCGATGCATCGAAACTTTGTCGGTGCCGAAAAGTTGTCTGCTCCGACAGCTTCCATGGTTTTGTCAGCTCCGATGGTTCCTTCGAGGAAGAGGTCTAGGTCCCCTTCCTTGGAGCCGATGCTCTCGGCTCCGGCTTCTCTCCTCTCGGAACGGAGCCATCGGAGCCGATCATCCAGGTCATCCAGGCTTTCTGACCATGATTTAGAGAGAGTGGTCAGTAGATTATTAAAATCACAGGCACTGGCCCAGATGCTACATAGTCTGTCTCAACAGACTACTATTAGTCCACACCCCATTGCAGTTCCTCCTTCGACTCTACCCCAGAGTTTGGAGTTGGAGTCTTCGGGAATGGTTTCTGCTACGGCTGAGGGACAGATACCCCCTTCTGCCCCTTCAGCCTCTACTCTTATCTATCTTCGAGACCTTCCTTAGAGGGATTCGGTGGTCGGGCTTCCCTGGTCGTCTCCGAGGGGGTGAGTGGCATCGGACCCTTGTCCGACCCCACTCTTCCCCTTGGAGCCTCGGCCTTGGTGAGCTCGGCTCCGACATCTGCCTTGGAGCCTTCCCTTTCGGTGGGTCCTGGAGTTCCTGGTTCTTCGGAATGGGTTCTCTCGGACCTCCCTGGGAGGGGAGCCTTCGAGGTGATGGAATGTGCTGGCCACTGGACTCAGCCAGCAGTCTGTTCCCTTAGCTCCTCCCTCTATGGTGCCTCTCGATATCTCTGCCACTTCTCTTGCTCCCGGACCCAGAGATCCTCCGCCTCAGGTTTCCCCACTGGGAAGAACCCCCTCTTCCGAGGATTCTCCTGATCAGTCAGGAGATCCTCCGCGAAAGAGGACCTGTAAGAGGAAACACGTAGACACCCCCGAGTCTATCACTTCAGATACTGACTTAGATCCCCAAGATCCCCCTCTGAGGAGGTCTCCTTTTCAGACATCCTAGAACTCCTTAGACAGAGGGGAAACTGGCCCACCAATAATCCCTCTGAGGATGAGTCGGTACACCTGGAGGCGTTTGGATCTCGGCCCTCCACCTCCTGGGTGTCTCCGCCTTTCGACCCCCTTATGCAGGTTATTGCTCGAAAGGCGTGGGCTGCTCCTGACTCTGTAGAGCCAGTCCCTAGGAGGCCTTCTAAATTTATTACTGCCCCGTCGGGCAAGCAATTCCTCACGAAAGGTGTCCCTGCTGATGCCATGGTGGTGGCGGCTGCCACTAAGAAGGAACTTGAAGATCCTTCCGTACCTGTCCATCCTCCTAATAAGGACTCTAGGACCATGGATAGGTATGGTAAGCGGATGTTCTCTTCAGCGACCTTTGCTATGCGTTCGCTGAACTACCTATGTCACTTCACCAGACTCCAGAGGGATATCCTTAAGGAGCTAGGTGAAGTAGTACAGGATCCTACAGTTGCAGGGGCTCAAGAAAAAATTGCTTCGCAGCTAGGAACCCTTAATTTATTGCTAAATCCTCCATGCGACTGATATCATATGCTGCAGATGGAGCGAGTAGGGCCGCAGGTACAGGTGTGGCTCTTAGACGCCAAGCCTGGATGCGGCTCTGTAATTTTGCAGATCCCTTTAAGGCGTCCTTCACAAACTCTCCCTTTGATGGGTCAGCTTTGTTTGGCCCTCAAGTGAAGGAAACGTTGACCAGGTGTGAGCAGGACGGCAAGACTCTTTCTGCCGTAGGGGTCCGTTTTCCACCCCTTCTAGACCTTACCCCAAAGGGCAGAAGGGTGGCAAAATGTGGTTCCGCAAATCCCAAGGAGTCACGCCGGATTCACGTGGTCAGTTTACCCCTAGAGGCAGAGGGGTAACAATAACAGGCGCTCTAGAGGCAGAGGGGGTCCACAAAACCAGGGAAGCAGAGAGTCTGTCTCTGACAAGCCCTTTCAGCATCCCTGAGATGTTGCCCGGCTGTCCATCCTTGGAGGCAGTCGGGGGAAGACTATCGCTGTACCCAGAAGCCTGGCGTTCCCTCACTCAAGACAGATGGGTACAGTCGATCATATCTGAGGGTTACAAAATTCCTTTCGAGGAAAGTCCTTTCTGTCACTCAAATTCCCTTCCAGATGTACCACCCGGTCTAAGGGAAATTGCAGAGTTAGAAGTCTTAAAACTACTGCAAAAAAGAGCCATTCAGCCAGTTACAACAGATCATTCAGAGCCCGGAATCTACTCAGTTCTTTTTGGTCCCCAAAAAGACGGGAGACTGGAGACCAATATTGGATCTCAGCAGACTCCAGTCTGTGAGGAAGACAAGATTCCGAATGGTCACTCTTCAGTCAATTCTGCCCTTCTTACAGAAGGACAACTGGATGTGCTCAATAGATCTTCAGGATGCGTACTATCACATAAAAGTTCACAGACGCTCCGCTTTCGTCTGGGGTCCAGTCATTTCCAGTTAAGAGCCCTGCCCTTTGGTCTCACTACAGCCCCCAGAGTGTTCACCAAATGTATGGCAGTGGTCACGGCTCACCTGAGACGTCAAGGATTCCAGGTGTTTCCGTATCTCGACGACTGGCTCCTTTCAGCCACCACCAGGCATCAGCTTCTTCAAGCCAGGGATTACACAATAAATCTTTGTTCTCAATTGGGCATCTCGATCAACTCCGAAAAATCATCCTTATTGCCCTGCCAGTCTATTACTTTCATAGGCGCAAACTTAAACACTGTTCGGATGTCAGCTACCCTTACAGATCAAAGAATCTCAGACATTCAAAGTCACGTCAGGATCATTCTAGCCAACAAGAAGGTACAGGCCAGAATGGTTCTAAAGGTGTTAGGCCTCATGGCTGCGGCCATTACCCTTCTTCTCCTGGCTCGCTTCTATATGCGCCGCCTCCAATGGATGTTGTTCACTCAGTGGTCTTACCAACAACTTCGTCACCAAATACTGGTGACACAGATTTGCAAGAATCATCTTGCTTGGTGGATCACTTCTCCCCAGATTCACCAAGGCAGACACTTTGTACCCCCTCCCGGTAGCCACTGTCACTACGGATGCCTCCCTGATCGGGGGGGGGGCATTATCAGGGCAGGATGGTTCATGGGACGTGGCAACCTTTCGAATACCACCTGCACATAAATGTCCTAGAGATGAGAGCAGTGCTTTTAACGTTGCAAGCCCTCAACGACTTTCTTCCCGTAGGGACAATTGCAGTCCACACAGACAACATGTCTGTAGTTTGGTATATCAACAAACAGGGCGGAACCAAGTCCTACCCCTTGTGTCGAGAAGCGCTCAGACTTTGGCAATGGGCGATCTCCTCTCATCGGTTTCTGGTAGCAACACACATCCCTGGGAAAACCAACATTTTAGCGGACAGATGTGAGGCATGAGAATAGCTCTGCTCAGAGTGGTCTCTCAAACGATCTATAGTGGAAGAGATTTTTCTGGAATGGGGTCGCCCATGTTGCGATCTTTTTGCTACTCCCCAAAACAGCAAATGCCCAGACTTCTTCTCTCTCTTCCCACTGCCAGGCCATCCCCCCAGAGATGCTCTGACCCAGGATTGGCCCCAGGGACTTCTTTATGCCTTTCCTCCATTTCCTCTGATCCCTCAAGTTATCCAGAAAGCAACCGTTTTGAGAGCCAAATTGATTCTCATTGCTCCTTATTGGCCTCGACAAATTTGGTTTCCGTTCCTCGTCACCTTTTGGTGCAGCCGTGGCATCTGGACCCAGTGCAAGATCTTCTGATTCACCAATCCGGTCAGCTGCACCGGTCTATCCCTTCTCTCAACCTCACAGCATGGTTGCTCCACTTCCTTCCTTAGCCAGGCTTCCTATGATCTCTAACCCTGTTAGAGACATCATAGTAGCTTCCTTAAAATCCTCTACCAGGAGGATTTATACGAGCAAATGGAAACGTTTTTCTTATTGGGCTAAAGCCAAGAATATTGATCCCTTCACTGCTCCAGTTCAAGCAGTTTTGGATTTCTTAGCGGAGATTTTTCACGCTGGCTCCTCTTCTTCCACAGTTAGAGTTCAGTTGGCTGCTATCTCGAACTTTCATGTCGGGTTAGCAGATCACAACATTATGTCCCACAGGCTTTGTAGAGCCTTCTTGAAAGGAATTTTCCTCCTGAAGCCTCCAGTCAGGAGTCCTCCTCCTCAATGGGACCTAAATTTAGTGCTGACATCCTTGATTCTTCCCCCTCTGAGCCAGCTGTTTCTTGTTCCCTGAAATTTCTTTCATGGAAAACTTTATTCCTGGTTGCTATTACATCGGCTAGGAGGGTGTCTGAACTTCATGCTCTATCTGTTGGCCCCTATTTGGTCTTCCACAAAGACAGAGTATCATTGAGAACTAATCCGACCTTTTTGCCTAAGGTCGCCTCAAAGACTAATTTGAATCAAGCCATTGATCTCCCTGTATTTTTTCCAAACTATTCAAACAGATCAGAACAAAAATTACATTATCTTGATGTCCACCGCCAACTCAGATAATACTTGGACAGAACAAAACAATTCAGGAAATCCGATCAACTCTGTTTCCTATGCTGATAACAAGAAAGGCCTTCCTGTCTCAAAAGTGACCTTATCTAGATGGCTTTCTTCTGTCATCTCTGAAATTTATTGGCTCAGGGGAAAACAGCTGTGCTCGAAACCTAAAGCACATTCAACCAGAAGCTTAGCTTCTACAGCCTTTCAAGCTATTTGTGCAGCGGCCACTTGGGCCACTCCTCATACATTTGTTTCCCATTACAAATTGGATTTGGCCTCCAGGGACAGAGCCAGTTTTGGCTCTACCGTTCTCGAGTCTGTTCCATTGAGCCACCCAGGATAGAGGTGCTAGGGACTCGGTCCCATCAAGCAAGAATGAAGGCGAGATTGGCAACTTAACATTGAGAAGTTATGTACCTACCATAACGTTCCATGTTAGTTGTCTTCTCTCGCCTTCTTTCTTGCGACCCTCCCTCCTTCCCCCAAGCCTGGACAGACCTTTCTCTACAAGGAATTACACTTCTGAAGACCGTACAGAGCTGGTCCTTCTACCATACTGCAGGTTTTTCTCTTCTTTCTTCCTTTGGGAAGTTATTATGCTAGGTGCTATTGCCCTTTTGTCATCAAACGAGATCTGGGTACTTACCGCCTTGCATCATGGGATATGGGGCTGCCTCGAGCTGGTAAAAGTGACTCTCGAGCTTAGCAAGTGCCGAGTCGGAGCCGAGGATCGGCTCCGAACCCATCAAGCAAGAAAGAAGGCGAGAGAAGACAACTAACGTGGAACGTTATGGTAGGTACATAACTTCTCATTTTAGTAGCTGCCTTGGTCTGCAAAATGCTTTCATCAGCACATTGAATTGAGACATGAATATTTTTGTTCTGATAGTTTTACTTGGTACTGCTATCTTCAGACACGTTTGTGAAGAAGCATCAGTTTGCACTGTTTACTTCAAGTCCTTCTGTTCTGCTGTTGCAGTATTATGAGGGGGACCCCCTGTCAAGGACAGCCCGACGTCCGTCCAGTGTACGAAAGCCTTTAACTACCTTGAAGGTACACCGTATGTCTCACACATGCTCCTTGCTTACATAGGGCATGAGAGACATCCAGACGTCTCATCCTCAGAACTTCTCTGCTGCCGGTCTGAACACAAGTCTGCTCGCCTGAGTTGTTTACTGGTTTATCCAGCCATTCATATAAGTGCCTCAGGGTTTTTCTTATTTTCCGCCGTGTTACTATGGGGTTTTTACATGTCTTCTAGAAAAGGCAAATGCTAGTGTTTGAGACTGATTCCACCTAGTCATGAGCAGTGCTTATTTTGCTTGGGGGCCAACTCATGAGCATAAAGCTTTGCAGTATTTGTCAGACCTCTGTGCCCAAGACTTCACAAAATTCTTTCTTCCCTTGCAATTTGCTTGGAAGACCAGTGTCTCAAATATTTAGTGAAAGATGCTAATGAGGGAACTTTTAGGCTTGATGTGTGGAGCCTTCATTGAAGAGGCCAAAAAAAGTCACTCTTCTGCTGCACCTTCTACATTGTACATCTGTCTTGAGACTGATGAAAGCACAGAGGTTCACTCAGTTCTGGGGTTGGATTCCTCGGCTGGGACTTTTTTGGACGCTGCCATGGATCTGACAACAGGCACATCCTCTGAGGCATTGCAGACATCCATTTTGGATGGTCAGGGGGAACCAAGACTATCACAGAAGAGCCTGGGAGGTTTCTCTAATTCTGGTGAGGAAGGAAGTTCAGATGAGTTATTGAGTGTAGGCAAACATCGGGCCCTTCCATGTTTCATAAGGTGGACATCCAGTTAAAGAAGCAATAGACCAAGCATGTTTCCTCTCCCAGGGAACCTCAAAATGAATGGCGAAATCTTACCCAGGGCTTATTTAATGCCCTTATGGCTCTGAAACCTCTTTCGGGTGTCTGTCCCAGCTCCTCCTTGGACATCTTCCCCTTACAAGAGAGCTAGGGATCAGGATTCTTATGATGAAAAGTGATCTTCGGATGAGGATTCCTTGGCTTTTTCCACACATTCCATTCCCCTCTAGAGTATGTTCCTCCTGAAGAGGAATCTGTATAGAATCTCCTATTGAGATTACTTTTGGTTATACCATTGCTAAGATAAGGGAGTTAGTGGGATTGCTCCCAAGTTTCAGATGCGCAGAAGAGATTGTTAGCTCCTACAAATGGAGTCTCCATCTGCTGTTCCTCCAGATGTTCTTCGTGTTTCACTGTTGCAGTCATCACACTGTTTATCTGCCTGCAGGTAGCCCTCAGTTGGCCCGAATACCAGAGACTTAGTATTTCTGCGTTGGTTGCTGTCACTCCAGGACTGACGTAAAGTGTTCAGGGGTGTAAAAACAGGCAGCTGACTCCAGCACATCAGTCTTTCTTGCCGAGTAGCCCAAAGCAGTTTGCAAGTGCTGGTCGGCTGCTTAACTGAATTTTTCATTTTCGAGACGAATAATCCTGAAGTCTTCTAAAACTAAGTACCCCATTGGGGATCCTTTTTTCTTGCTCTAACCGATGTCTGAAAACAGTTGTCTTGGCTGTGGAAAGCTAATACCTCAGATTTTCATTCTTACTGCGACACCTGTTCAGGCCCAGACCGTAATGTCCCTCGCTGTCAGTTTTGTGCCTTGTTTAACGGCTGAACTATTCGTTTGGCTCAGTCGCTAAATTCTTTTCTCCGTATTCTGAAATGGCTTCGGTAAGCCATCCAACTACCGATTTTTTTTTTCCCCCCAAAAAAAAAAAAAAAACACGTAAGGACAGACTGACCGCATAGGTCCTAAACTGCAGACTATGCTTCAGTTAAGCTAGTCACCAGTCTGCTGATACTCAGTGAGGTGCATTTGCAGCCCCTGATGCCCACTTCACTGGATTCGCAGGTCTGTGCTGAGACCCATTTGGTGTCCGGTGCGACCCATTCGAAGTATGCTGCAAGATGCTTAGACTGTGGAACCATTGGGTGTGTCTACCTTGGATGGGTCCAGAGCCTCTGTGCAGGCACTGGCTTCTGAGGCAATTTTTCGCTCTGCCAATGTTTGAAACGAGCAGACTTCATTTCTAACCACATCTACTGAGTTTCTTGGGCCCAGTGCACTACGTCTAGAAAACTGACTACCAAAGTGCATGCTCAGGCACCCTTGTCACAAAAACAAATGCTTAGAATGGCTGAAGACCTTATTGTGCTGGTTAGGGGAAATCAGCCTTCCCCTGCAAAGAAACAAATAATCCAGTCCCCTTCAGGTTCTACAGGCCAGGAGTCGGATGACTCTGTCCTTTCTGATTGAAGACATGCCCTTATTAGCTGTGAGGATTTGAATGCAAAGGAATCCATTCCATCTGCCTCCCTTCCAGAGGATTTTCCTTTTGGTGAAACCTTGCATACTTTACAAGAGCTTTTCCATTGGGAATGCTATCCTCAGTCCAAAAAGACTCAGGGAATTTTGGGTTGCCTCAGCACAGACCTTAGGCTATACCCCCTGTCCTGGATGTTGTGGATGATGATTTCATAAAATCCAGTCTTACTCATGACACTTTACCTCCTGCCCCTAGGAAATCAGACGGGTACTACAGACTACCTGATACAAGTTTCTTTTAAAGAATCCTACTGCTGACCCAGAGATCATTTCCCATGGGCCTAAAGGTGTTAAGGCTACTACAGCCAAGAATCCCACCCCTACGGACAGGGATTTCAGAGCTTTGGACAGATTGGGTAAGAAGGTATATACCTCTGCAACTCTCATCAGGACATTGAATTGCCAGTTACACATGCTGAAATACCAGCAACATATTATGGAACTTATTAAACAAAAAGTGGTAACCTTTCCAGATTGTGCAGAAAATAAAAGAATTGCAGGAACATATGCACTCTGCAAACCAAGTCAGTAAGCATACTTTGCAGTGTGGCTTTGATGCCCTAGAAGCATCTTGCAGGGCAGCACTCACTAGCCCTGTACTGAGAAGACCTGCTTGGCTAAAGGAGCAGACCTTGCCAGATCATGTCAAATCTAAATTACTAGACACACCTTTGTACAAGGACTGTTTTGCGCCAAAGCAGAAGAAGCTCTTAAAAAGATGGACGAAAAAGCTAAGTATATGCAGACTGTTGAAGAATTCTTACAAGTGTTACCCCCTAGATTCAGTAGGCGTTGCCCTTCATACTACTGGTCCTTTCCAGCCACCTCCAGGCCTTCCCAAATAAGACCCAGGGGAAACAGACCACCCAGACTGCAGTCTCAGGGTATGCAATGATCTAAGCAATGGAGTGCCCCCACCCCTAAAGCAGGGAGTGGTAAGCCACCTCCTTATGGAAAAAGCTCACAGTGACTTCACTCTACTTCCCAGCCGCCCCTAGGAGGAAAACTTGCCCTTCATGCAAAAAACTGGATGTCCATCACTCAGGACCGATGGGTCCTCAACATTGTATCCCAGGGATACAAATTTTATTTCCATTCACTGCCAACCCCAAGCTGGTTTCCAGACCTTCCTCCAAACCGGTGGGCAGAGGCTCAAAAGCAAGTGCTTTCCCTGCTCAATATCAGAGCTATTCATCCTGTTCCAGTAGAACAGAGGGGTCAAGGATTCCTCTCCAGACTCTTCCTGGTACCCAGTTAAGAGGGCTCTTGGTGCACAATCCTGGATCTTTCAATTCTCAACACCTTCCTGGTGGTACCAAACTTCAAGATGCTCACCCTGCAACAGTTTCTCCCTATTTTAGACAAGGATGGCGGGTTAGTCAGCCTAGACTTAAATAAAAAATAAAAAAAACTCATATCTGCACATTCCCAGAAGGGAGTCATGCCTGTCTACATTTCAGGGTAGGGTCTATGCAGTCAGTTCTCTGCACTTCCCTTTGGCTTATCTACTGCGCCCAGGGTATTCACAAACTGCCTGGCTCCAGCCATTGCATATTGCAGGCAGAGAAATATCCAAATTTACCTATACTTGGATGACTGGCTGATTCAGATGGACAGGCAGGAATTGCTTCTTCAGGACCTGGCATTTGTAAAAAGCCTTCTCACTTCATTGGGGTACACCAACAGAAAGAAATCACAACTTGGTACCCAGTCAAAAGATTGTATTCCTGGGAGCAAGCTTGGACACAACCTCCCTGATGGCATTCCCCACTTCAGAAAAACAGTAGTCTGTCTGACAGACTACTTCAGACAAATGGCCACAAGAACACAGCTATCTGCAAGAAAAATACTGCAAGCTGTAGGGTTCATGGCCTCATGTATACTGCTAATTCCATACGCAAGACTGCATATGAGGAAACTTACATGGTACTCAAGTCTTTGGTACCAACATTTTCAGCACCTGGAAAGTCATTCCCAGCATACCTTGTCTAAGGACAGAGTTTCTTTGGTGGGCAGAAGCATGCAACAACAAGGGACTGCCTTTTATTCAACCCCATGCCGCCCAGACCCTGACCACAGACTCATCAGACTATGCATGGGGGGCTCCTATGGCTGGCAAATGTGTTCAGGGCAATTGGAGCCCAATTCAAATTCATCTGCACATCAACCGAAGGGATGCTCGCTGTACAGAATGACCTGACAGCTTTCAGATCCTTACTCTTTCCGGGGCAACTGCTGATAAAAAGACAACACCAGAGTTGTGGTATATCAACAAGCAGGGGGAGAACCCATTCTTATCCACTCTTCAGGTTAGCCATGGCCCGGCGGAACACTGCCTTGGACATTCAAGTCCATCTTACAAGCTCAGTTCCTGCCAGGCAAACAAAACTCACTGGCAGACTTGGGCAGAAATCTCCTAGACCCACACAAGTGGTAATTGGAGCCCAGCACCTTCAACTTCCTGATTTAGAAATGGGGGACCTCAGAGGTGGATCTCTTTGCCTCCCTCTGCAACCACCAGCTAACCAAATTCTGCACCAGGAACCCTCACAGCAGGGCCTGGAAAGTGGATGCCCTATCTTTTCAATGGGAAAACCTCTCTATGCCTTTGCCCCTTCTCTCAAGAGTATTACTCAAGATAAAACAAGACAGGCCAAGGACCATTCTGATTGACCTGAACTGGCCACGCCAGCACTGGTACCCACTCCTGTGCAGCCTGACATCGATGCCACTCTGGCACCTACACCAGACCCCAACCCTTCTCTCTCAGCAGGAGGGACAGATTTTGCATCCACAATTGCAAACACTAAATCTTGCGGCCTGGCTTATTCCTTGAATACTCCACCAGCAACCCTAAGCAAACACGAGCTGGATGTCATCCTTGAAGCCAGAAGGCCCAGTATAAGGAAATCCTACGCTGATAAGTCGAAAAGGTATTGTTCTTTGATGCCGTCTAAAGGAAAGGAGACGGCACTGCCCTCTTTGCCTCTAATCCTGGATTACCTAGCAGAACTACTCCGCAGAGGCCTATCCTTCTCCATGAAGATCCATGCCTCTGCCATCTATGCTCATTACAATACTGAGCCACCTCTAATCTCTCACCCTTTTATCAAACAGTTCCCGAGAGGGGCAAACAACTTTAGGTCACCAAGGGGAGCACCCACCCCTGCTTGGGACTTTAACTTTGTACGGGAAAAGCTCACGCTTCCTCTTTTTGAACCTGCTGCTTCAGCAGAGTTAAAATTCTTAAACAGGCTTGCTTCTAGCCATCACTTCAGCTAGAAGAGTGTCTGAGTTACAAGCACTGATGGCTGTGGAACCCTTCATTATTTTCCATGCTGACTGTTTCCCTCAGGACTAACCCTTCCTTTATGCCTAAAGTGTGTCAACCAATCCATCCATTTGCCAACCTTCTTTCCTAATCCTCCAAATAAAGGGGAAAGGGTTCTGCATTCTTTGGACGTGCACAAACAGCTCAGATTCTACCTTGAATAGGACTAATGCAACAGGGGCAGAGGGCAAGGCCATTTCAAAACAAACAAATTCCAAATCGGTGGCACACTGCATTCGTTTCTGCTACAAGCACCATGGAAAACCAATCCTTCAGGGGGTCAGAACACATTCCACTAGGGCTACATCTACTGCATTTCTCAGGGGAATCCCTACTAGGACAACCTGGAAGCTGCTACCTGGAGTTGTGTACACACCTTCACAAAACATTACCACCTGCCTATCTTTTCCAAATTCAGGGCAGGTTTTGCTACAGCAGTCTTGCAAGGCATACTAGCCAGCCCTAACTCTTGACTGCCTCCACTCTTCCTCAGCCTTGGGAATCAACCCAAGTGTGATGACTGCAACAGAGAAACACTATCATAGTGCAGTTGTGTACACTTAAAATAAATATAGATGTTGAAGTGTCTTCACTGTTGCAGTCCTCGTTTCCCTCCCTTCAGCCCCCTGGTTTTCTCTCTCCCTCCTCTCTGGCTGTTCCTACTGGTATTGGTATTTACTTTTTACTGTTGGTGTTTTCCCCACCATATCCTAGCTCCCTATTGGGGGGCTTCTGAAATTTGGGGCAAGAAAGTGATGGCGTCCACTGCCTGGTTTTATACCCCTTACGTTAGGGAAGAAACGACAGCATCTGATGCAGAAATACTAAGTCTGGTATTTGGGCTGACTGAGGGACACCTGCAGGCAGATAACCAGAGTGTGATGACTGCAACAGTGAATACACTCTAACTGCTACATTTATGTTAAGTGTACACAGCTGTACTTTTTGCCTGCTTAACTAGATGCTTTCACTTCAATATCTCAGGCTCCGGATTCAAAATGCCCCTGCTCTTAAGCCTGTTCGTTTAAGTACCTGATTGCAAGATTCTTTCCAAGTGCCCATCTGCTGATCTTCTGTAGTTTCTGTGGCTTCTGGTAAGCTTTCCAAGTTGCTGCTTTCCACAAAACTTCCTGCTGATAAGGAAAGCAGGACTATGGAAAAACTGGGAAAGGGGGTCTATACTTCTGCCACCCTTGCCTTTCGTGCTATTAATTACCAAATTCGTACGACTAGATGTGTTGGCTGTCTTTTCCCAGGCTACTCAAGTCATGACTTTCAGATTCTGAGGGGAAAACTTCTGTTTTGTCTTTGTTGGGGGCTTCCTCTCATGTAGCTTGCTGCTCTATTAAGTGCAGCTGTGATGCTGCAGAAACTTTATCTAGGACTGCTGCTTCAGGATCTACATTGACATTCCTGGCTAAGGCTTTAACATCTGCCAGATGCCATAAAAGCTAAGTTAATGGATGCTCCTCTGGATAACAGTGGCTTGTTTGTTGGTACTTCTGCTTCTGATTTTAAGTCTTTACAGAAGAAAGGCAAGGAGTTACAGGACTTGAAACATCTTTGTCTCACCTGTGCCCAAGTTCCAAAGGTACTATCCTAAGCCAGCTTTTGTTCAAAGACAGGCCCATCCTCCTAAAAGGAAGAAAAAAAAATGGTAGGAGGATTCTTCCAGCTAAAACTACTTCGACTTCGGCCCAAAAGCAGCCCTTTCCTGATAAACTAGGTAGTATCTGGCTGTCACACTCTTCCCATCCTCATTCCTCCCTCACTTTGTCTTCCAGTTTGGTCAAGCATAACTCAAGACTCTTGGGTTATTTCCATAATTAAGCAAGGGTATTTTATGGTTTGGAAGCACCTTTCTCCCTTCATGGGCATTCCTCTGCCACCTCAGGAACAGTTAAATTTATTCCCAGAGCTGTTAAATCAGGAAACTATTCAGGAGATTCCACAGGCCCAAATAGGAAAAGGGTTGTATTCCATAATGATGATCTTCGTGGTTCACTGTTAGTCATCACATTTGGGTTATCTGCTTGCAGTAGCCCTCGGTCGGCCTGATTATCAGTCTTGGGTCCTGCGTTGGTTGCTGTCTCATCTTCCGTGACGTCAGGTAGTCAGAGGTATAAAGCATGCAGCCAACGCCATTACATCAGTCTTTCTTGCTGTGCAGTGCCCGAAGCAGTTGGCAAGTGCTGGTCAGACTCCTGAAATTTTTGTTTCTGTTTCAGAACCGAAGTCTTCAACTAAAGGCAAGTACCCCATTGGAGAAACTTTTTTATTGCTCTAAGCCAATGCCAGTAAAAGTCTAATTGTATTTCTTTTGGAAAGCAAATGCCTTAAAGATTTCATTCGTACTGTATTCCTTGCCTAGGCCCTGACCACGACGTACCTCGCTGTAGGTTTTGTGCCTTATTTAAGCAACGAACTGTCGGTCTGTATATTTACGCTTTTAAATATTTTGGTACTCTGTTCAGTGATCCAGATTTGTCTTCGGTAAGCCATCCGACTAACGACATTTTGAAAAAACGCAAAGATAGGCAGGCCGCTTAGGTCCAAAGCTGCTGACCACGCTTATCTTAAGCCAGTCGCCAGTTCGCCGGTACTGAGCTGCTTTCGCAACCCCTGATACCCGCTTCAGATTCGCAGGTCTCTACTGAGACCCAGAGTCCGGTATGCCGCGAGATGCTTCAACTATGGAACCTGCGGATGTGTCTAACTTGGATGGGTCCGGAGCCACTGTGCAGGCACAGGCTTCTGAGGGTGTATTCAGGCCTGCTAACTTGCATATTAAACGCCATCTTCTTCAAGGCCTAAAACTCAAACCATGCCTAGAAAACAGACGCCCAGACCGCATGGTCAGACCTCTATGCCTGAAAAACAAATGAGGCTAGCTTAAGATCTTACTTTAATTAGGGGAAGCCAACCTTCACCCTCTGAGACCTAGGACTGAGTTTGCTTATGATAACTACTGACCAGGATTCTGAAATTTGTTTCTTCTGATCAGGATATACCCTTATCTACCTATGAGGATTCTGATGCGGAGGACTCTCTTCCCTCTGCCCCCCCCCCAGAGGATTTTTCTTTTTTTGGCGAAACCTTGCGTACTCTAGGAAGCATTTTCGTTGGGAAAGCCAGGATTACTCTGATTTTAAAAAGAGGCTTGGAGATTTCTTACTCCTGCCACAGCACAGGCCTTTAGCCATCCCTCCTGTACTAGACATTGTTGGTGCCTTTTTGGAATCTAGCTTGGCCCCTGACTGTCTACCTCCTGCTCCCAGAAAACCTGATGGATATTACAGGGTTCCTGACTCTCTCAAGTTCCTTTTTTAAAAACCCTACTGCGAATCCTGAGACCCTTTTACAGGGACCCAAGGTAATTAAGGCTACTACTGCCAGAAATCCTACCCCCTCTGATAGACTCCAGGGTGCTGGATAGATGGGGTAAAAAGGTATATACTTCTGCAACTTTGGCCATTAGGGCCTTAAACTGCCAGTTTCATATGTTAAAGTATCAGCAGCATATTATTGGCTTGCTTAAACAGAAAATGTTGATTCCTGATTGTGCTGAAAGTAAGGATTTACAGGATTTTTACTGCATGTTGAACAGGTTGGAAAACATACTTTGCAGTGTGGTTTTGATTCACTAGACTGGTCTTGCAGGGCTGCTGTCACTGGGTCTGTACTTGGAAGGCATGCTTGGCTTAAAGAGCAATCCTTGCCCAGTCATGTTAAAGCTAAATTACTGGATGCCCCCTTAAATCAGGGCCACCTGTTTGGCAACAAAGCAGAAGAAGTTCTTAAGATTGAGGAAAAAACTAAATCTATGCAAACCTTTAAAGATTTCGTACAAGTACAATCTCCAAGATTTAGTAGGCATTGGCCCTATAAGAATTGGTCCTTCCCTGCCTCTTCCAGGCCTTCAGTCCAAATCCAGATCCAGCAGAACACCCAGGCTTCAGTCCCAGGGTACGCACAGGACTAAGCAGTGGTGGGCTCCCACTTCCAAATCAGGGAGTAGTAAGACACCCCCCCCCCCCCCCCCATGGTAAACTGTCTCAATGACTTCAGTTTAAAACTTCCAAGCACTTAACTGACTGCTCCTTTGGGGGGAAAGATTGCTCTGCAGGCAAAAAACTGAGAACTCATTACTCAGGACAAATAGGTTTTAAATAGTTTCCCAAGGGTACAGATTTCACTTCCACATGTTAACCAACCCCAAATGGTTGGCCAGATTTACCCCCAAATCAGTGGGCAAAGGCTCAAAAGCAAGTACTCTCTCAAGCATAAAAGCTATTCAAACTGTACCAGAAAAGGAAATGGGACAAAGTTTCTGGACTTTTACTGGTACCCAGAAAAGACAACTCATGCCGTCCTATCCTGGGCCTGTCTACCTTAAACACCTTTTTGGTAATTCCAAAATTCAAAATGCTAACTCTTCACCAGTTGCTTCTTGTGCAAGGCAAAGATGCCTGGTTGGCAACACTTGATTTAAAGGAAGGCTACCTGCACATCCCAGTCAGGGAATCTTGCAGAAGATACCTATGCTTCAGAGCAAGGCTACATGCATCATCAGTTCTCTGCACTGCCCTTTGGCTTATCTACTGCGCCCAGTGTATTCACAAAGTGCCTAGCTCCTGTAATTGCATTTTGCAGGCAAGGAAATATTCAGATATACCCATACCTGGACGATTGTCTAATTCAGGCAGAAAGCCAGGACATACATCTGAGCCATCTGGCATTTGTACAAAAGGTGCTAACTTGTCTGGGGTACACCATAAAAGAGAAATTACACCTGGTACCCTGTCGACAAATTATATTCCTGGGAGCAAGTTTGAATACAACTTCCCAGATGGCTTTCCTCACGCCAGAGAAACAAATTCATTTGACAGCCTACTTCAAACTAATGGCCACAAATACCCTGCTATCTGCAAGGCAAATACTGCAAGCCTTTGGGTTCATGGCCTTCTGCATTCTACTAATTCCATATGCAAGACTGCATATGAGGAAACTACAATGGTATCTAAAAGGCTATGGTGTCAACATTCTCAGGATCTAGAAGCAATGATTCCTATCATACTTTGCTTACGGTTAGAGTTCCTTTGGTGGGCAGAGGCCTGCCACCAAAACAAGGGACTGCCATTCTCTACCCCCTGCTGCTCAGTCCCTAACAGTTGCATCAGACTATGCATGGGGTGGGGGGGGGGGGGGGCTCACCTGGCAGGAAGTGCATTCAGGGCACATAGAACCCAAGTCAAATGCCCCTGCATATCAATCAAAAAGACATGTTAGCTGTACAGAATGCTCTGACAGCCTTCAAGGACCACATTCTTCCAGGACAATTATTGGTAAAGACTGACAACACCACTGTTAAGTGGTACATCAGCAGGGGGGGTACCCATTCTTGCCCCCTCTGCAGACTAGCCATGGCTCTTTGGAACAGCCTTGAGCTACCAAGTGCTTTTACAGACTCTATTCTTGCCAGGAAAACTAAATACACTGGCAGACGAACTAAGCAGAAATCTCATGGACCCACACGAGTGGAAACTGGAACCAAAGACTTCCAACATGTTGACAAATGGGGGAGCCCAGATATAGACCTGCTTGCCTCCCCCCAGAAGTACCGTTTGTCCAAATTTTGCACAAGGACTCCCCACAAACAAGCTTGGAAAGTGATGCTCTGTCTTTCATTTGGAAAAATCTGTCAGCTTATGCCTTCCTCCTCTGCCTCTCCTCTCCAAAGTACTACTAAAGAATCTAACAAGACAAAGGACAATATTGATTGCACCAGACTGGCCACGCCAACACTGGTGTACCCCCTCTTGCGCAGTGTCACTGTTGGCTCCATGGCACCTGCCTCAGACCCCTACCCTGTTGTCACAGCAGGAGAACCAGATTCTGCACCCTTAGCTTCAAACCCTGAACCTGGCAGCCTGGCTAATTACCTAACCTCTCCAATGTTGGTGTTTCACTGTTGCAGTTATCACATTTGGGTTATCTTCTTGCACTAGCCATCAGTCGGCCTGATTAACAGTCTTGCATCCTGCGTCAGTTGTGGTCCCTTCTTCCATGACATCAGGTCATCAGGGGTATAAAACATGCAGCAGATGCAATTACATGTGTCTTTCTTGCCATGTGGTGCCCGAAGCAGAAGCAGTTGGCAAGTGCTGGTCGTCAGTTTCCTGAAATTTTCTTTCAAGTTTCAGAACCGAAAATTTCAACTAAAAGCAAAGTACCCCATTGGGGAAACTTTTTCTTGCTCTAAACCGATGTCAGTAAAAGTAAATAATTGCATTACTTGTGGAAAGCAAATGCCTCAGAGATTTTCATTCATACTGTATTCCTTGCCTAGGCCCTGACCACGACGTACCTCACTGTCTGTTTTGTGCTTCATTTAAACCACGAACTATACATAGTCAGTATATTTTCATTTCTAAATATTTTGGTGCTCGGTTCAATTATCCTGATATGTCTTCGGTAAGCCATCAGACTACCGCAGGCCTCTACTGAGACCCATTCGGAGTCCGGTATATCAACTCTAGAACCTGCGGATGTCTACCTT
Source organism: Protopterus annectens (assembly GCF_019279795.1). Lineage (NCBI taxonomy): Eukaryota > Metazoa > Chordata > Ceratodontiformes > Protopteridae > Protopterus > Protopterus annectens. The sequence continues at coordinate 336,567,103 of NC_056736.1, forward strand.
GGATGGGTCTGGAGCAACTGTGCAGGCACCGGCTTCTGAGGGTGTATTCCTTCCTATGGACTTGCGTATTAAACAGACGCCATCTTCTTTTTCCTGGCTTAAAACAAGAACCATGCCTAGAAAACTGATGCCCAGACCGCATGGTCAGGCCTCTCTTCCTAAAAACAAATAATTGCTGAAGCCCTTACTACTTTAATCAGGGGAAGCCAGCCTTCCCCCTTTGAGACCTAGGACTGAGTTTGCTTATGATAATTCTGACCAGGATTCTGTATTTTCTGTTTCCTCTGACCAGGATTGACCCTTGTCTAACTGTGAGGATTCTGATGCTGAGGACTCTCTTCCCTCTGCCCCCCCAAAAGAGGATTTCTCGTTTGGTGAAACCTTGCATACTCTCGGGGAGTATTTTCGTTAAAGTCAGGATTTTAAAAAGAGTCTTAAAGATTTCCTACTCCTGCCCCAGCACATGACTTTAACCATACTTCCTGTACTAGATGTTGTTCAGGTCAAAAGTGTGGCAGATGCTCTGTGCAGGTCCTTGACTCAGTCCCATGAATGGATGCTTCACAAGGATGTTTCTAGACATTGTGCCCACAAGTGGGGGTACTGTTCAAATAGATTTTTGCATACCCTCTGAATAGAAACTTAATTTTGTGCCAGAGTCCCAGGTTTTCAGGTTTGGAAGGTGGACGCGCTCATTTTCTTGGAAGGGGATGTTTCTATGTGCATTCTCTCCTTCTCACTCCAAAAGTTCTGTTCAGGATTCAAAATGACAAACACAAAATCTTGCCAGTGACTTCCATTTGGCCAAGACTGTATTGGTTTCCTCTTCTGCATTTATCCAAGGGCAGTCATCACAAATTCTCACAGGGTGGACCTAGTCGCACAAGATAAAGGATCTGCAGTCCAGCCCCACCAGTCCAGTCTTAATTTGAGACTCTGTGATGGATTTTGATTCCCTATAGACACCTTTTTCTCCAAGGATGTATTTAGGGTTCTGAGGGAGGCCAGGAAGACCCAGTACTAGGAAATCGTATTTATCCAAACTGAGGAGGTTTTCTGTCTTTCATATAACCTGGATTTACTCTCTTTGGATGGTCCTCTGGTTCGTTCTTTGAATTGCTCAGTGCTGGGGGTTTGCTTATTCCTCTATATCCAACAGCGTATCAGTTATCCCTGCTTGACAGCCTTTATCTCCTCCTTTAGCTTCTACGTTTGAGGTGAAACAGTTTCTTAAAAGCGTCGTCCACATTAGTCCTCCCAGGAAGCCTGTTCTTCCTCCCTGGGATCTTAATTTTGTTTTGGGGAAACTGACTCTGGCTCCTTTTTAGCATGCGGCTTCAGCTCCTTTTCAGCACCATTCTTGGAAGACTATTTTTTTTTGTAGATGTTACTTCAGCTAGACAGGTGTCTGAACTTCAAGCCGTTTATGGCTTGTCCTGTTTTTTCCTTTTTTTTTTTTTTGTGTACTAATCCTTATAATGCACAAGGTGGTGAATGAGTTTTCGCATAATCTATTCACTTGCCCATTTTTATCCCTGCTCTCTAATACAGTGAAAAAGCACTGTACACCTTGGGATGTGCATAGACAACTCAGATTTTATTTACATAAGACTAAGGCCGTCAGGAAATCGTATCAGCTTTTTGCTTTTCATCCCAGGTGTCTGAGTGGCTGTTTCTAAGCAAACAATTACATTTATAAAGACATTTTTTTTGTTTTTAATTGTAAGGCCTTTTGTTTTTTTAACTCTTATTCTACTAGGGTTGTGGCTTCTGTTCTTTTTTTTTTCAGGGGTTTGGATACTATCTCCATTTTTGAGGCAGCTACATGGACTTGTCTGCAAGCTTAACACTACAAGGTGGATGGAATATGCAGAGCTAAAGCTGGTTTTGAGAGGGCCATCCTTCATGGCTTTCTAGAGAGCTCTACTTGTCCTTTCTCCTCCCAAGTTTCTTCCTTGGCTTTGGCACTTTCCTTCACTGCAACAGTAGAATAGGACATAGTATGGTTATATAAAATCTTACCATAACAATAGATGTCCTCTTCACTTTTTGCAGTATTCAGTTCCTCCCTCCTTCCCCCTGTTCTTTCTCTTCTGTATGTACTATTTGCCTTGGACTGGTGTTCCCACTGGGACATTAATTTCTGATGGTATGTCTGGATGTCACGTTTACGCCCTACATGTGCAAGGAGCATACGTATGGCATACCTTACCGGAAGTCGGGCCGCACTTTGCAGGGGATCACTAATGTTAAGAATACTGCAACTGGGAAGAGAAGGACATTTGTTGTCATGGTATAGTTTTCACAACTGTACTTTCCTGCTTTTTGATTTTTATTTTTTTTTCTTATAATGGCAGAGGGATCTTTTATGAGCAAGTATGATCTCTGGCTAAAAGTCCACTATTGAGAGTGAGCAGCTAGACCCAAAATTTGTGAGGAGTTTGAAAAACTAGTTTGATCAGATATAACCTCTAACCTAGGATTTAAACTCATTATCCAGGTCTGTTAAACTTGGAAGTGGAGTTTGAATCCTACAGAAAATATTGGGGGTGGGTGGGGCAGTATTTTTAATTTTAGTGCATCCTGCTGGTATTTGGTTTACATCTGGAGAACTTTTAATTTCCTGCTGTCTTGTAATTGGTAATGTTTTGCTCTTGTTCCATACTTTGGTTGTCTTTGGTTTATTTGATTTGTAGGTAGTTGACTTGGTATTAAAGGCTCACACATTGAGGGCTTTTGTAAAAGAAATGCTTTAATGTATGGATTATAGATGAGTGGTGAATGAAAATCCTTGCTGCTGTTAAACAACATTTGGTCTAAACAGTCTTTGCACTATGTATATGCAGTTGTGTATACATACATCTCATGTTATACAAACATATAAATATGCATGTGTGTGTACGTACAGATGTATGTGTGCATAATGACCTGCACAATTTTAATTCAGAACTGTATTGTTGATGGCAGCAGCAATCCTTGTATTGCTGTTCACGTTTTGAGTGTTTGCTACATATGATGCTGCCGAGTTCATCATTCAGAGATCTTAGACCCAGTACCCAGCAAATCAAGATATCCAGCTATCATTTGCAGTGGTAGGTGGATCTGTCTAACTTGACATGATACCGCCAGTTTCACTCCTGTGCTACTAGTAAGGCAACATAGGGGCCTTTGCCCAAAGGGTGATGGGGGCTGCTCATTGCCAAAGACACTTGGCAAGCTGTCTGGTCATGTGCAGACTAGTGCTCACATCAGTATATTAGATATGGAGATTAATATATTCCTCTTGCCAGCAAGCCCTCCATGACACTATGCTTTAATTTGATAGACAACCACCCCTGCAAACAATGCAGTTGTATGGCTTATCACTCCTTTAATGAAGAGGCAGTGAGGTTTTGGTTGTTGCTACATCTAGCTGTTTTCTGGTAGCAGTGTTTTGTCAGGGCCAAAACTTAGTGTTAGGCTAAGACACTGACTAATACAGTACTTGTGCTCTTCAAGTCCTTGGTAACAGTTCTTTGTGCCTCCTGTCCCAGCTAATGCAAATAAGCAGCTTTTCTTTTTAATAAATTCCCTAAAAGTTTGTCCTGTTAACCAGAAATGGTGTGGGTTTCTTTCCTTCCCCCTACTTTACCTGATAGCACTTTTCATACAGAAAGTCATCCAGTACAAGTGCCAGAGTCATTGTGACAATTTGGTTTTGGCCAGGATAAGTTTTGTTACCCTTACTTGGTCCTTTAGAACTGCTCTCTAGCCTTTGTGTAACCTTCTCTTGCTGCCTGTTTCCCTTCATGGTTTTCCAGTTTCACTGATTTCCAGTAATTTTTTGTTCAGTATTTAAGGATAGTGTTATGATATGTCCACAGAGTGGCTTTTGAAAATAAGGCTAGATGGCCTCTAACACTTTGGAAGCTTTAACTAGAAGATCTTTTTTAAAGCTGTTGCCTGAGATGTCTCCTGATTATGTTTTGACTAGTTTAATTTTTTTTTTTTTTTCTGTTTGGCGTAAAGGACTTTTAAAAACACATCCATTGCTTGTTAAACTGGAAATCCTATTCAAATAGCTTTTCAGTTGATCTGTAACTTTTTCTAATCCCTAGTGGGACTTTATCCATAATCTGGTAGACACTGTGTATACTTTGACAAGGGTGTAGTATGGATCATGAGAAGGCAAATGCAATCATAAGCAGAAGTGTCTGGATACTGCTGAGAGCTGTTTTCAGGTGCAACTCTGGACTCCGGCATGAGAAAAACCCTTCCACCTAACAGTACCTGTGTTGGCTCCCTATGGCAGTTTGTAGTGTAGGTTAAAAAAAAAAAATGAAAAGACCAATGGTTAGACCACAGCTGAAGATAAAAATGGAATAATCCACGCCAGGAAATAAATCACTTGCAGCTTCACAGTCGTGCCCTTTATAAAGCCAAAAATTGTAACTGAGATGTAGTAGTCAAGGTAGGAAACAGTTCACTTGTAGTTTCACACCAATTGCCCTTTATTAAACAAGAGTAAGCGCTTTCGCTATCTATAAGTCAGCTGATAGCTTCTTCAGACTCATAAAAACAGTTAACATTAGTTTTTAAAATATGGTTCAACCATTGAAAACACATATAGAACTATGACATAGACTAATTAAAATTGCATACATCAGTATATCAATTTGCCTTATACTCTACATAAGATAAAATAAAGTATGCATATAACACACATTTTATGTAATAATCCATATTACTTAATGTTGTAGTGGTCTGGATTTTAAAGGTTTCAAGGAAACAGCATTGTTCAATCCAGGAGACCTATCTGCTTGAAGTAATAAAATCCATCTTTGTTCTGCTTCCTCTACCTTATTCCTTATATCACCTCCCCTCTTAGTTTGATTTATTATTTCTAAAACCATGAAATTAAAAATATGCTTCCTGTCGTCGTCTTCCACATGTTTTGCTAAAGCACTTGTCTTTTTTTAATTCTATGTATGTAGAGGTTATGAATCTGTTTTTTCCAGGTTCATCAATTTTTGTAGAGCTTATTAAACTTGGGCAAATGTTACTAGATATTTAGTGGATGTGCTCATGGACCTTTACTTTAACATTGAAGTAGTCTCCGATCCTTGACTGAAAGTCTAGGTCCGGTGTCTGTTGCTGTCGCCTCCTCCCTGACATCAGTGCACCAGAGGTATAAAAGATGCAGCCGACACCATTTTCTTCAGTCTTTCTTGCTGCGTGGTGCCGGAAGCAAAAGCAGTTCGCAAGTGCCAGTCGGCTGACTCAGATTTTCAAATTCGAATTTCAGATCCGAAGTCTTCATTAAAGCTAAGTACCCTGTTGGGGAAACTCTCTTCTTTTTCTTGCTCCAGACCGATGTCAGAAAAAGTTAATTGTATTTCTTGTGGGAAGCAAGTACCTCATAAGGATTTTCATTCTAGGCCCCGACCACAACATTGCTAGTTGTCTGTTTTGTGCTAGATTTAACCAACACACTATTAAGCGTCTGTACGATTATACATTTCATTACTTTGGCAGAAGATTCAATTATATAATGCCGTCGGAACAGCCGACTACCGGAGTTTATAAAAAGCGCAAAGAAAAAGAAAAGGACAGGCATCTGAGGTCCAAAACCAAGGCCTGTCGCCGGTTCTCGGGTGCTTTCGCAGACCCTGGCACCCGCTACCTCAGAGCCACAGGCCACTTCCGACTCCCATGTGGAGCAGATTAGGCCGCTGGAAACAAGTTATTGGACACTCTGAAACTATTGCCTCAGATGAGTCTGGAGCTGCTGAACAGGCATCTGCTTATGAGGGTGTTTTCAGGCCTACACAGTTATACGTAAAACCAACTTCAGCTTCAAAGGCAAAGACTAAAGCAGCTCTAAAGACAAACAAGTACAGCATTCTCCTGGATAGGCCTCCATGCCTAAAAAACAGATGCTTAAAATGGTGGAAAACCTAATTACTTTGATCAGGGGTCCCTTCTGATAAGAGGCCTAGGCAAGAGATAGAATATGAATCTTCAGATCAGGTTTCCATTTCCTCTGATTCCTCTTCTGAACAGGAATATTCCCTTCCTCCCTATGAGGATTCTGATGCTGAAGAATCTATCCCTTCAGCCTTTCCTCCTGAGGATTATTCTTTTGGGGAGATCCTGCATACTATGAGGGAGCATTTCCACTGGGAGAGTCAAGATTACTCAGAATCCAAGAAAAGGCTCCGACTTCAGCACGGGCCCCTTGCTATTCCTCCTGTTTTAGTCATTGTAGATTATGTATTTTCAGAGTCCGGTCTGTCTCCTGATTCTTTACCACCAGCTCCTGTTAAGCCAGACAGATACTACAGGGTTCCTTATTCACATAAATTTCTTTACAAAAACCCTGCTGCTGACGAAAAAATATTTCTTGGGGTCCAAAGGGGGGTTAAGGCTTCTACTGCAAAAAACCCTATTCCCTCTGATAGGGATTCAAGGGCCCTGGACAGATGGGGGAAAAAGATTTATACTTCTGCTAACTTGGCTGTAAGAGCTTTAAATTGTCAGATGTTCGTGTTACCCTGCTGCAGTCATCACACTTGGGGTTATCCTGTCTTCAGGCGGTCCCGCAGTCGGACGGATTTCCAAAGATGTGAAGATGGTGCAGTAAGGGCAAGTAGATACTTCATGGTGTGGCACACTGTGTCCCCCTCCTTAAGGGTATCCTCCAACCACCAAGTTCCTTCAAAATGCTTACTCCCCAAACACTCCTCCCCTCATCCTCCCTCAAGCCTTCCTAGCTTCTGTAGATATAAAGGATGCTTACCTCCAAATCCCCATTCTCAGGAAATTGCCTCTCTGGGAGATCCTCACATTTTCAATTCTTTGCTTTGCCTTTTAGACTTTCCACTGCCCCGAGAGTCTTCAGAAAATGCTTAGCACCAGTGGTCGCCTTTTGCAGACTCCAAGGCACCCAAATCTTCCCCTACCTAGACTACATTTTCAAGCCTGATCTGAAGCAGAATTGAACAAAAGCCTCCAGTCAATAACCATTTTACAAAGCCTGGGATTCACAGTAAACTTAAAAAAAAAATCTTCCCTCGTCCTGTCAAGACCGTGTCTTTCTGGAGTGCAGGTTTCAAACCAAGAATATGGTGGTGTTCCACCTACTAAGGCCCAGGAGTTTTCTCCTTTTCTTAGACATTCTACCTCTCAGTCGCCTGTCTTCAAGTCTTGGGGTTGACCTCTACCATCCCTATACCTTCTCTAGCAAGGCTACGCATGAGGAAATTGAAAGTGGTTTCTAAAGTCAGTGTGGTCGCAGCATGCCCACCCAGTAGAATTTCATATACCATTTCTACCCTTAAGAAAGGACTCCAGTAGTGGAATAACATCTGTCCATAAATCCAGATCTCCCCATTCACCTACTGCCCCCAACATGAGTACTGTACACGGGTACATCGGATACAGGCTGGGGAGCAGCCCTGGACCATCGCGCAGTCCAAGGTCAGTGGACATCCTCTGAGGAGAGACCACATAAATGTAAAGGAAATGAATGCATTAATCCTTGCCCTTCAGTCTTTTCAATCCTTTGAGTCCAGGAAGGTTGCATATCCACACAAGACAATATGCCAATCCTGTGGTATATCAACAAGTGGGGGGGTGGGGCAAGATCCTACCTCCTTTGCAGACTAGCCTTGCAGGTGTGGCATCTAGCCCACCTACTAGAAATACCCTTTTAAGGTGGTTTGCATCCCTTGCAGTCAGAATACTCTGTTAGGCACTGAGCACATCCATAACACTGTCCCACAAATGGATCCTACACAAGTATTTGTTCTTGGACATTTTCCACCAGTGGGGTATTCCACAAATAGATTTTTGTTCAGGGGAGCGGGACAGGTTTTGTGCCAGAAAATCTCATCCGGCCTATCAGTCTCTTGAAAGGATCAATTCCTGAATGTATTCCCCCCTCCACTCCTGAATGTCCTGCCAAGAACCTTGCTGGTGTCTCCCTGTTGGCCATGACAGCACTTGTTTCCCTTTCATCTAGCTAAGGGCAGTCTCCACAAGTTAACTGAGTGGGCCTACACGCACACAAGAGCTCACTCATCCACCCACAGTAAGAGACCCTTCAACCGATCCTGTAGTAGACATAGCCCCGACTCCTTTCAGACACATTTATTCTGAGGGCATACTTAGTCTTGGAAACCTAATGCCAGAAAATCTTGCCTATCCAAATGGAAGAGATTTTTGCTTTGGTGTCTTGCCAGAAACCCAGACACACTTTACGGCGGATCCCCCTATGGTTTGGTCATATCTTTGTGAATTGCTTAATGCAGACTTATTTGTCCTTAAAGGGACGTCGGCTGTCTCTGCTTGTTTGCCAGCTTCACCACCCCTAGCTTCCAGATTTGAGGCCAGGCTATTGCTTAAAGGTATCCCACATTAAACCTCCCAGGAGGGGAGCTCCACCCTGGGACCTTCTCTTTTTGTTAGAGAAACTGACTCATGACCTTTGAGCCCATCTGTTCTAGCTCTGTCAGACACTGTACTTGGAAAACTGTTCTCCTGCTGGCTATTACCTCTGCCAGGTGGGTTTCATAATTACAAGCCCTTATGGCTTCTCTCCTTTCCTTCCATAAAAAAGACAGGGTTTCCCTTCAAACTAATCCCTTTTTCATGTCAAAGGTAGCAAATGAATTGTCCTTAAACCAGGCCATTCATCTCCCCACCTTTTTCCCCTTTCCCCAGAACAATAGAGGGATCCTATACACTTGATGTACACAGAAAACTCTACCTACACAAGACCAAGCCCTTTAGAAAATCAGACCAACTGTCATTACACCCCAGAGCTCTGAGATTGCCTGTGTCTAAACGGACCATCTCCAACTTGATCTCCAGATCCATTGCTTTTTGTTAGACCCACCATGGTAAAACTTTCAGGCTCATTCAAAGCTCACTGGACAAGAGCAGCGTCTCTTCCTTGGGGATATTCCTTAAAGGGTTAGACACCAGTTCTAGCTTAGAAAAAGCTACTTGGAGATCTGTCCACATCTTCACAACATTAAGCTGGATTCCTTCTCCAGATCCAGGGCGGGGTTTGACGGGGCCATTTTCCATGACTTCTGGAGAGTTCCTTTGCCACTTCATCCTCCCTTTCTGCATGAGCTTTTGCATTCTACCTAAAGTAAAGAATACTGCATCAGATGAATTAGATTAGGTCATGAACTTACCATAACAATAGATGTCCTCTTCTATGTTGCAGTCTTCTGTCCCACCCTCATTCCCCATTTCCTGGTATTCTTGGATGCATTGATTCCCTTAGACAGTCTCTGCCTGGAGTTCAGTTCTGAGGATGGTGTGTGCAGGCCTCACTTTTTATGGCCAACGTCTGATAGTGGCCTACGTCAGATGTGCAGCGCACCCTAAGGTAGTAAAAGATCACCTTGGCAGGCAGCTCCCTCATGTAAAGAAAATTGCAACAGAAAGAGTAGGACATCTTTCGTCATGGTAAGTTCTCGCACAACAGGAAGGAACTTTTATTAAACAGCTATTGGTTGATTTTCAAAATATGAAATGAAAATTAGAACTGGAACAATTGACAGGCTAGTCTATAAGAGCTTGCTGAAGACAGCTTGACAGTTGGTGACAGATGTACTGTGCAGTGGATACCTAAATGGACTCGCCAAGAACTGTACACGTGCTATTTCTCTGTTGTAATTTAGTTTAGATCAGGGGCAAGTGTTCTTTAGTCAGGAAATTGTAACCAATTAAGACTTATTCTGAATGTTGGACCTGGTGATTGAGTTCTGTTTGCTGGAAATTACTATTTTATACTTTTAATTATTTTGCTCATTAAATATTTTTATCAACTTGCATTGTGGCTGGTCAGTGTTTTCTTTAGTGATTTGAGAGTGCTTATACTTTAATTCCCAGGGCCACTCAGAAAGCCTGGGTGCTTAAGTCATTTGTTACTATGTGTTTTAATGCTTCATTTTCATAATTGGGCAACCCTTTAAAAGAGCACAAAGACAGTCTGGTGGCAGTGCATTACCTTATTTTGTGGAAGGGATACTGCTGGAAATCTGTCAGGCTTTCCCCTGAAGTGTTTGGATGTGTGAGATTTAATCTGTTTTAGTGCGATTATATCAGAGGTCTTAAACTGGGACACAGTATTCTGAGGTGTGTAATAAGGAGTTGCATTAAGGGTGGGCAGAAGTATACAGTCAAGTCCCAGGTTGCAGAACATGTGCCTGTTGTGCTTTTAGGGGAATGTTGTGTAATATTACTCATGTTTAAGTGACAGTCCCACATTGGAGTCAGTAGTGAAGATTGAAGCTCCTTGGTTACTGACCCAGGAGAGTAGAGGATGTCTCATTTGGTGGCAGTTCAGTAGGATATTATCTGGACATCACACTGTCCTTTGGTTATTTTTTGAAACTAGTTTTGATTTTATTTTCTTCCGTTAAAGTTCATTCTTTTACTGCCATTTCTATTTTTAATCAGGGCTAAAGCCCTTTTTCTCCCTGGCTTCATTTAATATACGTGAAAAGTTTCGAGAGGTGGTGGTTATTTTATTGTTGAACCATTTCAGTAGGGCACTTTCTGTTGCATATTTTAGAAATTGGCTCTTCTCCCTTTGGGCCTGCCTTCAATGTTAACTTAAAATTCCTTTCTTGGAATGTTTAATAGCACTTGTGCCAGAAGGATTTTTGAATTGTCAGAATTTTGACTCCATCTTAATTTTCTATGTTGACTGTGTAGGTTGGCTGGTTCTGGCAGTTTCTTTTCAGCCATGATCCCATTGCAGAAGTGCAGTAGAATTAAGCAAATATGATTTGCAGCGCAGAGTATGGTGTGATTTGTATATCTCTCTCTGCATATATGTGTAGAGAGATGTATACAATATATTCATGCTACTCAAGTCAGAAGTGACTAACTTCATGACACCCATGCAGACGGGATCTGAAAGCTCGACTGCTGAATCCTACGCTAAGGCACTGTACGAGCACATCCACTTGCTCATGAATTGTGCCATCCCAAATAGAATCAAGATGCTCTCATCCAAAAAAAGGAAGCCAATCTGGGGGTTCCGTGCCATAAACAAACAATACAACAGAAGGAAGAAACTGTTACTGAAGGGGAAAATCTCAGGGTGCAAAAAACTCCCTTACCATCCTCTAAGAAGCTGAGATCCCTCATAAAATCCTCCAAAGCTAGTTAAGAAAATGAAAGTGCCAAAGATTCCAATCACAAGGCATTTTATGCCTATGTCAAGAATCTAAATGGCAATGCTCAGATTTCTTCTGAGCTACAAAAGAATGGCATTAAATATACTGATCCCAAGGATATTGCCAATATCTTGGCAGATCGATTTAGTGCCAACATCACCCCCCTAAAGGGCCCATCTCAATACCAAAAGATTGCCAAATTCCGGTAATCACAGCCACATAGGTAGAAACCACACTCTCCAAACGGAAGAATACAGCATCCATGGGATTAGATGACATCTCAGGCTGTGTACTACATGAACTACAAAATGAACTGTCATCTCACCTAAGTGTTATATTTAACCATATCCTCACCTCAGGCTTCGTGTCCACTGAGTGGCGCACTGCTACAGTTATCCCACTCCACAAGGGGGGATCCACTTTGGATCCATGAACTACTGTCCCATCAGTCTGACGAGCCTGATCTGTAAGGGCATGGAACGCATGATCATGGAACTTAAAAAGACCATTGAAACCTTCAAACACTGGACCCCCCCCAGTTTGGGTCCGTGAAGGGTCGATCTTGTCTCCTGAACCTGATTGACTTCGCATCAGTCTCCAGAGCTGTGGGTGAAGGTAAGGCGGTCCACAAAGCCTTTCAGGATCTCGCCAAGGCCTTCGACACCACCCCTACTCTGGAATCATAGATTAACTTAAGCTGGCCATGAATCCCTACGTCACTATCAGTTGCCAACTGGCTTACTGACTGAGCCTAGGCTGTAAAAGTAGCAGACTCCAAATCTAGCTCCAGACAAGTGGAGTACCTCTGGGTTCAGTCCTGGGACCACTCTTCTTGGGTATCTACTTTGAAGTGCAGACTAACACTAAGGTACTCTGGCTGTCAAAGTTCGCAGATGACTGCAAACTAGGAGCCATTATTGACTCTCCAAATTATGTGGATATTCTACAAAAGGGCCTTACAGAAAGATGCTTGGAGCCAGAGCAATAGGCTCAAGCTTAATGCCAAGAAAATGTATAGTTATCCCCTTTTGGAAAAACCACGTACCCATGAATTACCACATAGGTGGCAGTACACTAAACACCGAAAGTGATGAGAGACTTCCACATAAGTGGACAGTGTTCTCACCTTCGATAACCACATTGCCACTTCAGTCAGGAAATCCTATGTGGCATAACTCATCACTAAGGGCTTTTCATCCAGAAAAAAGCTCATTGTCTCACTGTACTCATCCCTCATAATACCCATTAGAGTCCAGTGCCCCGTTTGGAATGTACCTCACAAGACATCTGCAACAGTTGGAAAGGCTGCAGAAATACCTCACTAAAAGAATCACAGGCCTAAAGAGGATGCCCTGTGCTGAGTGTCTAGATAATAAATAAAAAAAACAAAACAAAAAAAAAAAAAACTCCAGCTATACTCTGGCGTATCGTCCACTCTGAGGCAATCTCTGCTTAACATACAAGGCCATATCATACCCTGAGCTGTTGGACATGCTCCACTTAAATAAATCCCAATCCCTCGGAGCCACACGCTCCAGGGATCTAAACCTTATAATGAACAAAACATGCTGGAGGGATAGGTTCCTGACTCAGACTTCCCATACTCTGGAATAGACTGCCCATACATGTCAAGCAGAGCACCTCCTTGGCTCTCTTCAAAAGGAACCTTGATTGGATGGGAGATAGGAAATTCACCTTGGGGATCATGTCAGT
>NC_056736.1:336585082-336624804 GCF_019279795.1 Protopterus annectens
TGTGGCTAAAAGATGTCGGTCACAGACAACCACAGTTCCTGTGTCTACTGTCTTGGCCCTCTCCACTTACAAGAGGACTGCTCTATTTGTCACTCTTTAGTGGGAGGGTCATGACAGATAGGCGCAGGAAACTGATGGACAGAGGATTGCTGAAACCCTCTTTCCAGGAGGCTCTGGATGCTTCAGACCAGGCATCCAAGTCTTCGAAGGTCAAAGGCGTCGGAGCCAAAGTCATCGGCTCCGAGCTCTTCGGGTCTAGTTAGATCACCGGTTCCACAGACTTCGGGGCCGAGTGTTCTACTGTTGGCAGTTTCCGAGCCTCGAGTCTTGGAACCGGTGACGGAGCTCCCTCCACCGACTCTGCTGAGGTCGGCTCCGTCTTCGATCCCTTCGACTCGTTCTTCTAGGCCCCTCTCCGACACCGATGTGGACTGTGTGGTTCAGAAACTGATGGAGCATACGGCCCTATCTAAGCTTATCTCGGTCTCCTCTCAGTTGATGTCGAGACTTTAAGGCCTGCCACTATCTCCACCTGTTCCTCCTCCGAGACCTGTCCAGTCTTCGGAGCCGGAAGAAGCTGAACTGATGATTGTGGAGCCCTCGGTGCCAGAACCGTCTTTTCTCGTCGGCACCGCTCACCTCGACTCCATCCGATCCGTACCGGAGTCTCGGGGCCAAGATCCGCCCTGGTTCCGGGACCGAGTCAGACCGATGTTTCGTTCCGACGCCTCTCGGGCCTCGCACGGATCGATTCGGTTCCGCCTCGGGTCGGTGCCTTCGGCTCCTGTTTCGGGATTCTTCCCATTTCTTCGAACCGGGAGATACCTCGACTCGGGACCCGGGGCCTTCGACCATGAGGAAGGTGTTGTCTACCCAGACAACCACATCAGCAGGTACAGCTTCCTCCCACAAAGGACCGTTATCCTCCTCTGCACCCACGGCCACGCCCAAGCTGCCGGGCACCAGTGTCTCAGCCACCCCTGGAGGGTGCCCCCTCTTCCTCGGAGGCTTCTTGGATGCTCCCACTGAAGAAGTTCCTAGGAAAAGACTGTGTAAGAGGAGACACTTGGATTCTCCACAAGAATCCTTGACATCTGATACTGACTTAGATGAGTCAGAAGGGTCCCCTAAGTCACCTTCAGAGGATGTCTCTTTCTGACATCTTGGAGATCCTAAAACAGAGGTGTGACTGGCAAGCCCTCCCCCCTTCTGAGGATGAGTCAGTTTTGCTGAAGGCATTTGGTGCCCGTCCTTCCTCCTCCTGGGTCACTCCGCCTTTGATGAGTTAATGGAATTGATTGCTCAAGGGCGTGTGAGACTCCTGACACGGTGGAACCAGTCCCTAGGAAGCCAAATAAGTACATCACGGCACCACAGGACAAAGCTTACCTCACCAAAGGAGTTCCAGTAGACGCCATGGTGGCAGCGGCCACGAAAAGGAGATGTCGGAGTCTTCCTCATCTGTCCATCCGCCTAACAAAGTTTCTAGGACCATGGACAGATAATGGAAGCATTTTCAGTTCAGCTGCTTTCATGCTCCCTGAACTACTTGACTCATTTTACACGCTTACAGAGGGATCTAGTCAAAGAGTTGGGAGATACCTCCAGGGTGCTACAGATGCCGCTGTCTCAGAGAAAGTTACAGCATCTCAACACCCTTATGTCCATTGTGAACTCGTCCATGAGGCTGATATCCTATGCAGCCGAAGGATCGAGTAGGGCAGCGGCTTCAGCGATTGCTCTTAGGGCAATCCTGGATGCGCTTATGTTCATTTGGAAGCCTTCAAGTCTTCCTTTACTAACGCCCCATTTGACGGAGCCACACTTTTGGCCCTAAAGTAAAGGAGACCCTTACCCAGTGTGAACAGGAGGGAAAGACTCTGTCTGCTGTCGGAGTCCTGCTTTTCCACCTTCCAGACCGCACTCCCAAAGGGCAACGTGGGAAAATGTGGTTTCAAAACCCCAAGGATCTTTCCCAAACACACAGGGTGATGCCCCTCTAGAGGCAGAGGGGGGCAGAGGTGGAAGACGCCCTGGCGGCAGAGGGGTCCGCAGAAACCAAGGTGACAGGGATAACCTCCCTGGCAAACCTTTTCAGCACTCCTGAGAGGAGGCCCGACTGTCCTACTCTGGAGGCAGTCGGGTCGCTTAGCTTTATACCCTCAGGCCTGGCAAAACCTTTCTTCAGACAATTGGGTAAAAAGCGTTGTTACCAGAGGTTACAAAATCCCATTGCTATCCACCCCCATTCCAAAAAGAAAACTCCCAGATGTACCACCCCATCTGCGAGAGCCAGCAGCTACAGAAATTTCAAAGCTGCTAGAAAAAAGAGTCATCCAACCAGTCCCAGCGGACCAAATAGGATTCGGAACTTACTCAAGGTTCTTTTTAGTTCCAAAGAAAACAGGGGACTGGAGGCCAATTCTGGACCTAAGAAGCGGAATTAGATACGCGTCAGTTAGTTCTAAAACTTCCTACAGAAAGAATAGTAGCACTTCAATTCAACATTTCCCTTCTGCTGTCGTCCAGAAAATCACCGGCAAAAATTGTTCTGAAAGTCTTGGGTCTCATGGCAGCTTCTCTCATTGCGATACCATTGGGAAGACTGCACATGAGAGTGCTACAATGGCTTCTGTTTGCACAATGGTCATTCCAACAACTTCCACTGACTCACGAAATACTGATAACGAAAACATGCAAATCGCACCTAATGTGGTGGTTACAGACTTACAACCTATCCAGCGGAAGACCATTTGTGCTACCCGCACCTTCTGCGACGATAACCACGGGCGCTTCCCTGATAGGGTGGGGGGCATCTTTCAGGGACAGACAGTCCAAGGCGAATGGACCAATCTGGAGTACAATCTGCACATCAATGTTCTGGAGTTGAGGGCAGTGTTTTTGGTGTTGCAACACTTTGCTCCCCTTCTTCCTCCAGGGACCATTGCAGTTCAGACAGGCAACATGTCCGTAGTCTGGTACATAAACAAGCAAGGGGGAACCAGGTCTTACCAATTATGCAGAGAGGCCATGAGAATTTGGCAATGGGCAGAGTCCACGGTCGCTTGATCGCAACGCACATCCCGGGTCATCCAACGCCATAGCCGACAGGCTGAGCAGGGCAATACTATTGCCTCACGAAAGTGGTCCCTCAAACAGTCAGTTGCGAAGGATTTTTCGCAAATGGGGCCAGCCTTCCTGCGATCTGTTTATGCGTCTCCAATGAACGCCAAATGCAGGAGCTACTTTGCCCTACTACCCTCCAGGGAAGTCCCCAGGGACGCGCTGGTGCACGATTGGCCCCGGTCTCCTATATGCTTTTCCTCCATTTCCCCTGATTGCAAAGTTTCTACAGAAAGCCAACAACCTTCAGAGGACGATTATTCTCATTGCCCGTTCTGGCCTCGTCAAATTTGGTTCCCTTTCTATTGCATCACCGCATTCGGGGACCTTGGATGCTGGACCCAGAGCCAGATCTACTTACTCACTCGCCAGGAGTTCCTCACCCTTCTAGAATCTCTCCACCTAGCAGCTTGGCTGCTCCGCTTCCTTTAGCCAGGTCAGTTCCCTTACATCGGCAGTTCAAGATATTTTAGTAGCTTCTCATAAAGCTTCCACTACAAAGACTTACACCAGTAAGTGGTAACGTTTTGCCATTTGGGCGGAATCACATCATTTGGCCCCTGTTACAGCTCCATTAAACAAGGTTTTAGAGTTCTTGACTGAATTATTTCATGAAGGAGCTTCCCGCTACTTTAAGAGTGCAGTTAGCTGCCGTTTCTAACTATCATGTAGAAGAATCTGGTGCGCCTATTATGCCTCACAGTCTTTGTAAAGCCTGTTTAAAACGTTCCTTTCTTATAACACCACCACTCAGAAGTCCGACATCACTGTGGAATT
This sequence comes from Protopterus annectens, assembly GCF_019279795.1. Classification (NCBI taxonomy): domain Eukaryota; kingdom Metazoa; phylum Chordata; order Ceratodontiformes; family Protopteridae; genus Protopterus; species Protopterus annectens. The sequence continues at coordinate 336,588,983 of NC_056736.1, forward strand.
TAAACTTGTTGCTCTCTAAATTGATGTTGCCACCTTTTGAACCAGCTTCAAGTTGCACATTGAAATTTTTGTCATGGAAAACTTTATTTCTAGTGGCCATTACATCTGCTAGACGAGTGTCTGAGCTTCAGGCCCTTTCGGTCAAACATCCTTATTTAATATTTCATTCCGACAGAGTATCCCTACGCACTAATCCATCCTTTCTTCCCAAAGTTTGTTCTTCTAGTAATATTAATCAGTCCATTGAATTACCCACCTTCTTTAAAAACCACTCTAATAGATTGGAGTATATGTTGCACAAACTGGACGTCCATAGACAACTCAGATTTTATTTGGATAGGAGAAAAGATCACAGGAAATCTGATCAACTATTTGTAGCCTTTGCTGACAGCAGAAAGGGTCTTGCAGTTACAAAACGAACTCTTTCTAAATGGTTAACTGACTGTATCACATATGTTTATGAATCCTCTGACCAAACATTATCAGCAAAACCCAGAGGACATTCTACCAGATCAGTGTCTACATCTTTGGCTCACGCAGCTCGCTTACCTTTAGACACTATTTGTGCGGCTGCTACTTGGGCTAAGCCACATACATTTATCTCTCATTACAAAGTGGACAGGGTTTCTAGGGATAGGGCAACCTTTGGTTCCACTGTGCTCAAGAACGCTCTCCCTTGAGTTCCTCAGGATCATGGAGCTAGGGACGCTACCCATGTGTAAGAACAAAGGCGAGATTGAACACTCTCACATAAAGAAGTTATGTCCTTACCATAACGTTCCATGTGGAGTGTTCATCTCGCCTTGGTTATTACACTCCCACCCTTCCCACCCTTAGGAAGAACGTTCGATTTGGTGCCTGGTCTGGAGTATTCTCCTTCTGCTGTTGCAGTATTACTGTTACTATCATACTCTGGGTATGTTTGTATATATGTACTTTTATGTATATAGTTGGCATGTGTGCGTGCTTTGTTTGGTTTGCTTGCAAACTAGATCTGAGGTAAAGGCAGAGGGGGATTGTGGGTATTAGATGTCCTCGAGCTTCTTCTCGATGCAGAGCTTGCAGTCGGCCGGCACGGAGCCGAGGATCGGCTCCGAACCCATGTGTAATAACCAAGGCGAGATGAACACTCCACATGGAACGTTATGGTAAGGACATAACTTCTTTTTCTCCGCTGTTAAGTCTCTGGATGGTTTTGATATCCTTCTAGTTGTAACTATGGATATAACCAGTCTCTTCCCTGTGATCCCCCATGAGTATGACCTTGAGGGCCTTGCATGATTTTCTGATTAGACATAATTTAACAACAGAACCTCTGTTCTCTGCTGGAATTAGTCCTTGAGAATAACATCTTTATGTATGGTGATACCTTTTATTTGCAAACATGGGGTTTGGCCATGGGAACTCCATGTGCCAACAGTTATTCAAATTTGGTCTTGGCTGAGTGGGAATTTAAAACCATCTTCAGTGATGGAAATATCTGGAAGAATGAACTTGTCTACTATGGACGATTTGTGGATGATTTTTGTTTATGGAAAGGAGGTATTGACCAATTTAATCTTTTTGTCAGCTTCATTAACAGCAGCACTGACTTCCTTGAGTTCAAAATGAAACTCCTCCTCATCCTCAGTCATAGATTTCTTGGATGTCAAGATAAGTTTACATCCAACTCAAGGTCTTTCTAATGGGGTACATAGGAAAGTGACCTGGCAAAATTATTTCTTACACAGGCAGAGCATGCATCCAAAACCATATTTTTGATGACATCTTTGACGACCAGTTCTTAAGTGTTTTAGGACTATGTACTGATGAGGAATTCTTGGAAGAGCAATCCAATCTACGTAGTTATTTGAAGGATAGGGCTTACCAGGAAAATAATTTTCCACCAGTTTCACAGTTGCAAACCTATAGAAAGCAGAGGTCAACCTTATTACTCAGAGTGGTCTGAGCAGTCTTCTCGAAGACGGTCTGACACAACACCTCAGCAACTTAGATGTGTGCTCACTTACAGTTCAGACATTCAACAGGTCTGTGAAGTGATCAGGAAATTGTGGCCGATTTCTGACAGCGGATGATAAAATAAAGAGCATAGTTGGAGAGAGACCCAGGTTTCTCTAAGAATAAAAAGAATATCAAGAGATTATTATGCCATAAAGATGGCTTTAAACGTGGTGGTCCACTATCAGACCGCAAAGGTACTTTTAAATGGTGCAGATGCTAAGCTTGTTCTTATTTAGATACTAGTAATACTTTTCTCCACCCAGTATCTGGACGTAACTTTCATTTCGATGTTTATGCTGATTGTACTACTAGCCATATTATCTGTTTGGCTACCTGTCGCAAGTGCCAAGCTTTCTATCTTGGTAAAACTGACCAACGATTAAAGGATCGTATTCTACGACATGTCAGAGACATTGATCAGAAAGTTCCACATAATGCCTTAGCACACGTATTGGTCCATCCTACGCATAATTTCTTGTTCAAAGCAGTGGAAGTGGTCACCCAAAACATCAGGGAAGGAGATGTCCATAACAGGACAGAATTGAGAGAGATCTTTTGGCTCAATTTGAGCCAATCGACCCCCAGGTCTTAATACAATTGTACACCTCAGACCTGTTCTAAAATCTAGAAGAAACCTACCAAACAATACATGATTCTAGCATTTTTAACATTGAACCACATTATAGGAGACAAATCTCCACTTTGGACATTTATTTTTGTCTTGTGCCTTTAAGAACACCAAAGACAATTGGCTACCAGCTCTTGATTGTGTTTCCTTTATGAACAGGAAGAGCTATCCATAGTTTTATACGATCTGAAGAAGGCATCTGCCGAAAGTGCTTATCGTTTTGACAATTTAATCAGCTTTTTACACTCCAGTGAAGTATATGTTTTTGTCAGCTTTGCTTACAAAGCATCTATTAACTGTGCTTTAACAACTTGAACCCTGAAGTTGTGGATGTTAATTACTAGGCTAATTATTTCAGCATCTCAGTGAAGCTTGCATTTTGTCAACTTCACTTTTTAAGTTTTCAATAAATTGAGTTTTATCAGCCTGAAGTTTGAAGCTGTGGATGACAACTGCTTGGATACTTAACTTTTTTCAGTTCGCCATATTCTAGTGAAGTTTACATCCTGTCAGCTTCACTTTTTAAGCGATTAATAAATTGTGTTTTAACAGTCTGAATCCTGAAGCTGTGGTCGATACCCAAGGTCTTTTTTCTTTTTTCATTTGTCTACCCGTGGTGTCTTTAGTGGTGAGGAGAATTTATTTCATATTAGGGAACCTTCTCTTTTTTTCTCTGTTACATTCCTGTTGCTCTGTGTAGACGTCTGCTGTGAGAGGAAAGTGCAATTCAAGTAGGCAGATTCCCTACAAGTATCACCACTTTCATTGCCGTTTTTGCTTAGGTGCTGAGCACAACTATAGAAATTGTATGATCTATCATTCATTTTTTCCAGAGACCTTAAGAACATGATTTTTCTTTGTTTCTGTATGGAAACTCTCTAAGTGCTTTGTATAAACAAGATTACTGACCCTTCTACTCTTAATGTCCTGCCTGTTTGGCAGAAAGTTTGATGCTTAGACATATGACTGTTGGACTCTGACATGCACGCAGAGGTTTTGGGATCCACATTACATCCAGCATCTACTCAGACTCTTGCTTCCACATCCCTGCCTGAGGCTGGTATTGCTTATAAGTTTCATATGTCTAAAAGAACTGAAGTTACTGATGGTGAGGTGTGACCCTGCTTTAATTTCCCAGGGCTTTCTAGAGATCCTCTGAGAGGAATTTCTGGGGTCTCATTGAAGGTTAAGGTTGGAGCCTTTGAGTTTAGTCTAAGTGGACTTCACTTAGGGAAATTATACAGGAAGCTAAAATTGTTTTTCCCTCAGATGTCCAAAGAAAAGGATTTGTTTTATTTCACAAGGTTTGTTTAGGGCCATAATGGCATTTTGTAGTAGGGCTGGCAAAGGATGGTGTACTGTTCTCTAAAGACCACCCTCAGAAGCATGAGCTGGACAAATGTGTCCTTAAGGTGGTTAAGAACCATTTACTTTGTAAGATATGTACTTAACCATAATGTATGATGTGGATGGCGGGTAGTCCTTAATTTCCTGCATACCTACTCCCTTTCTGCCTTCCTCTGTCCTTAACTTGATTTACTTTAGGACCCTTTTCCATCCAAGACGTTTGCCTTAAAGTGCAGTGTAGGCAAGTCGGAGTAAGCAGATTAGGCTGCGTGTTTGTTTAGAAAACAGGATTGTTTACAGGTATTGCATGTTTATGATGGGAAGCGGAGAACCCAGAGATTTTATTGTGTTTAGCTAGAGGTTAAAGATGAAGATAAGTTATTGTTTAGGTAATCTGTTTGTGGATTCTTTTTGGTCATGACTGGGGGCGAGAGTATAGATTTATGTAGGATTATTTTAGACTAGTTAGACCCATGTTTTTTGTGATTGAGGCAACTCTAGTGCACATCGAAAAGCCTCAGAGATGAGAAGAGCATGCAAGGCCGACTTATCTTGGCCAGATGTCAAGAATGTACTCCCGATTTTGTAGAACTGTCAGCATTTCAGCAGGGGTCTTGTCACTAATATACCACTGCAGCTGTGATGTAGAAGTCTTTAACCACTGAGTGAGCATCCTACCATGACACTTAATGTAATAATCTGCTGCAAGGGTACAAAGAATTGACGTTGTGCCTCGCATCTGTCTCCTTGAGAATTTGTTGGATATAGAAGCTATTTTATGGTTGTTTTAAGAGTTATAGGCTTTATGCTGTGCTGCTTAATTGCTTTTCCTTATTGGCTACCACAATTTTCACTTTCAGGTGTGACACCCATACTGAACTGTATACCCACAAACTATAGCTTACTGTTCAGACTTGTTACAGTGGTTCTGTTGCATTTTTAGTGGCATTAATTTACCATTTTATTGCAGAGAGAATCTAGAGGAAGTGATAAAACTACTGTGACACTTTGCAGTGTCATATTTGTGTGATACGTTAACTAAATTAGAAGTGTGGGGGGAATTAACCTGGTAGCTCATCTGTGTTAAAGGTATGAGATCATCTGGTCATTGGGATGATGGCACTGAAGGATATCTACACAAGTACTCTATATGGAACTGACAGTGCAAAGGTCATTGATGCGAATGTGAGGCTTTTGGAGGGTTACATTCATCTCTAGTGGCTGGTTCTTTATGGACCCTCTGTGCCAGCCCTATGAGTGGAAATATTAAGAATATGCCTAAGGGAAATGGACAAAAGTTTAAAAAAAAAAAATCCCACTTATTGCTGTTTTCTCTGAGATGCAGTTCTAGTATAGGAGTTTTATGCCAACATATTTATCGCTACTCTCTGCACATAAACCATGCGAGACAAACAAGAAGTACAAGTACTTGTCTTGATGACACATGCTGTTGTGTTTTTGGAAGTGTTGCATTAAAAAGTTAATGGTCTGGTTTTTCCGTTGTTAGAACAACATAGCATCTGACAAATACTTTTAATACTAACCTGTAATGTATTGCAGTATTGCTTGATGAGAGAAGTGATCAGAGTAGTTTTACAGTTTTTATTTTTTGTCTTTAAAGGTGACTGTTCTTCTGTTTTACTGTTCCACACTTAAAAACCATTCAGTGGATTGTGAGGCTTTAGACTATAACACACAGGTAAGATTTGGCAGTCCTTCATTCATTTTAGATGCGGTAAATAATGCACACTTTATCTATTTGATATGGCTGAAAGTGGTCAGTTGCCAGCTTAATTTCATATTGCAAGTATTCATCAGGTTCCTTAATGAAATGTGGAAATAGTTACCTTTTGCAAATCAGCTTGTTGAATTAAATTGTAGAAAATACTAAGTCTTCATATCTGACTTTGCAGAGCTGTGGCTCATAGGAGTAAGTAACTTTGGCTTCAACCAGTCAGAATGCTTGTCATGTAACTTAGGCTGCTAAACTCCTCACATAGTCCCTTAATGCATCACTGTAATATCTCTTCTACACTGACCATAAAAGTTTCTATGCGTATAAATTTACTTTTTATTAGTCAAATTTCAGGTACATTCTAAGGTATTCCTTTTTCTTTGTTTTTTTAGTTTTGAGTAATTTTCATGTTTTCTGTTTAACCTGCATTCCTTTAATTTTATTCTTGGGATAGGTTTCTAACCGCTCAGCTGTGACATTGTTGGAAGCAGACTTCTGCAGGTGACATGCAGAGTGCTTAATTTGCTTGAGGATGGAGAAAGTATGCCCTTTGTATTGAACCTTGTCTGTTCTCTAAGGATGAGCAGGGGCCACAAATGTTAAACTACGGAAGCAACCATATCAGGCATGCATCTCTCCTGTGGTCAGGAAGTTAATGGAACAGATCAAAGCTTAACTTCAGATGTTTGTTTCACTGTTGCAGTTATTACACTTGGGTTATCCTGCTGACAGGCTACCCGCAGTCGGCCTGAATTCCAAAGTCCTGGTCCGGCGTCGGTTACTGTCGCCTCTTCCCTGACGTCAGTACGCCAGGTTTATTTAAGATGCAGCAGACGCCATTTTCTTTAGTCTTTCTTGCCGCGCATTGCCTGAAGCAAAAGCAGTTTGCAAGTGCCAGTCGGCCAACAACTGAGATTTTCGAAATTGAATTTCAAAACTGAAGTCTCCAATAAAGCTAAGTACCCCGTTGGGCAAACTTTTTTTCTTGCTCCAGACCGATGTCTGTAAAAGTTAACAATTGTATTTCTTGTGTGAAGCAAATACCTCATAAGGATTTTCACTCTTACTGTATTTCTTGCGTAGGCCCTGACCACGACGTTGCTATTCTCTTTTGTGCTAGATTCAACCAATGCACTAAGCGTCTGTTTGATTTTGCTTTACATTACTTTGGCCGAAGGTTTAACTACATAATGCTGTCGGAATAACCAACCGGAATTCATGAACGCAAAGACAAGGACAGACATCCGAGGTCCAAAACCGATGACGAAGTCTCTTCTCTTCCATTCGCCTGTTCTCAGTGAGGCGCTTTTGCAGCCACTGACACCCGCTACCTCAGAGCTACAGGCCGCCTCAGACTCCCACGTGGAGACTAGGCCTCTGGAAACTCAAGGTATTTGGGCCTACAGAAACTATTCCCTCAGATGGGTCCGGAGCCACTGAGCAGGCATCGGCTTTTGATGGTGTTTTCATACATGCACAGCTTACTGTCAAGTCCACAACAGCAGCCAAGGCAAAGTCTAAAACACCAGTAAAGACAAAGAAACAAGTACAGCATTCTCCTGGACAGTTATCCATGCCAAAGAAACAGATGCTTTAAATGGCCGAGAACCGAATTACTTTGATCAGGGGTTCCCATCCTCCTCCTGATAAAAGGCCTAGGCAAGACACTGACTGACTCCTCTGACCAGGTCTCTCTCTCCTCTGATTCCTCTTCAGAACAGGGATATTCTCTTCCTTCCTATGAGGACTCTTGTGCTGAAGAATCAATCCCATTAGCCTCTCCTCCTGAGGATTACTCTTTTGGGGAAACGTTGCACACCATGAAGGAGCATTTCCATTGGGATAGCCAGGATTATTCAGAATCCAAGAAAAGGCTCTTGGACTTTTTTACTTCCTCAGCACAGGCCCCCTGCTATCTGAATCCAGTTTGTCTTGTTTCTTTACCCCCTGCACCAGTCAAGCCAGATAGGTACTACAGGGTCCCAGACTCTCATAAATTTCTTTGTAAAAACCCTGCTGCTGACCCAGAAACTATTTCTCAGGGTCCCAAAGGGTTCAAAGCTTCCACTGCAAAAAAACCCTGTTCCCTCTGATAGGGATTCTAGAGCACTGGATAGATGGGGTTAAAAAAGTTTACACTTACACTACTTTAGCTGTAAGGGCTTTAAACTGCCAGTTTCACATGCTTAAATATCGGCAATACTTTGCTAAAACAGAAAATGCTTACAAGCTCAGAATGTCCTGACATTAAGGAAATGCAGGATTTATTGCATGTAGCTGAACAAGTGGGTAAGCATACTCTGCAATGTGGTTTTGATTCATTAGAGACTTTTTGCAAAGTTTAGTTACAGGTTCTGTCATTCGAAGGCATGCTTGGTTAAAAGAACAAAGTTTACCTGATCATGTTAAAGCAAAATTATTGGATGCTCCGTTACAGCATACTTTGGTGTTAAGGCAGAAGAGGTGTTAAAGAAAATGGAGGATTAAGCAAAATCAATGCAGACAGTAAAGGATTTCTTACAGGTTCAGCCACCTAGATTTAGCAGGAACTGGCCTTCTAAAAATTGGTCCTTTGAGACAGGCCTCAGAGGCAGATACAGACACCCAAAAGGCAGATCTCAGCCCCAAGGCTCATACAGACCTAAACAATGGGGTGCTTCAGCCCCTAAAGGCAGAGAAGATAAATCACAACCTTATAGGAAACCGTCCCAATGACTTCCCTCTACAAATGCCAAGCACTTAACTTTTGGCTGCACCCTTAGGGGGAAAACTAGCACTTTTTTCACAAAATTGGCACATGATCACCCAAGACAAATGGGTACTTCACCCAAGACAAATGGGTACTGAATATTGATGTTCTTCATTCCACATTGCTGCAGTCCTAACTATTGGGTAGTCCGCTGTCCAGTCGGCCCGAATACCAAAGTATATGGCTGACGTCGGTCAGGGCGCATTAGACTGACGTCAGTACGTCAGGGTACTAATGCGCATGACCGACGTCATATCTTCAGTCTTTTTTGCCGCATGGTCCGATGCAGAAGCAATTTTGCGAGTGCAGGTTGGCGTTCTGAAAGTTTCTGAAGTCAGAGTTTCAGACTGAATCAAAGTTGGCTAAGTACCCGTTAGAATATTTTGTTTTTTCTTGCCTCAGTATTTAACCGGATGTCAGAAAAAGTGAATAACTGTATTTCTTGTGGGAAACAGATACCTCATAGGGATTACCATACTTTGTGTATACCTTGTTTAGGGCCTGAGCACGACGTTGTTGGATGCCGCTCTTGTGCTAGATTTAACAAACGCACTATTAAGAGAAGGTTAGACTGTGCCAGGTTAGTTTTGGGAAGCGTTGTAATTATAAAATGCCGCCGGATGCTCCGGCGCGCTTCGCCAAAAGCGCAAGGACAAAGCAGCAAAGCCTAGAGTGGAAGAACCGACAGTCCCAGATGTCGGTTCTTTAGAAGGCTCAGTGGAGCCGGAGGTTCTGCCAGGAGTTTCTTTGGAGTCTCAGGAGAGACTTTACTGTTACAGGATGTATCCTCTCAGGAAGTAGGCCAGGCTGAGGGGGCTTCTCAGGTTGCTGTTCTTCCCTCTCTTCCTAAGGTGGTTAGAGCCTCCCCTTCTGTTTCCAAGGCTTCTTTGAGAGGCAGGCCAAGTTTAGCTTCAGTGGGGGTTTCTCCTAGAGCTTCAGGGTCTTTGCCTAAGAAACATATGCTTAAAATGGCAGAGGATTTGATTACTATGATTAGAGGTTCTATGCCCCCTCCTGATAAGAGGCCTAGGGTGGAACCTGAGTTTGAGAGTTTTGAGCAATGTTCGGAGGCTTCTGAGTCTTCGGCTGAAGACTTGCAGGAGTATCCTCCTTATTCTGATTCTGATGTGGATGATTCTACTCCTTCAGCTTCTCCTCCTGAGGATTTTTCATTTTCAGAGACTCTGCATTCCATGAGGGAGCATTTTAAATGGGAAGGTCAAGATTTCTCTGATTCCAGGAAGAGGCTTACAGAATTCTTGTTTTTACCCCAGCATAGGCCTTTAGCTATACCTCCTGTTCTGAATGTGGTGGAAGATGTTTTTGCAGAGGCTTCCCTGAATCCTGATTCTTTGCCTCCTGCCCCAGTTAAACCGGATAGGTACTATAGGGTGCCTGAAGCTCATAAGTATCTTTTTAAGAGTCCTAGGGCAGACCCGGAAACTGTCTCTCAGGGGCCTAAAGGTGTGAAGGCCTCTGTTGTTAAAAATCCTGTCCCTCCTGATAGAGGCAAGGGCTTTGGATAGATGGGGAAAGAAAGTGTATACTTCTTCCACTTTAGCCATGAGGGCGTTGAATTGTCAGTTTCACATGTTAAAATATCAGAATTATCTCCTTTCACAATTGAAATCTAAGGTGGATGCTCTGGCGGAAGGTATTGAGTGTAAAGAGTTGCAGGATTTAGTTCATGTGTCTGAACAGGTGGGTAAACATTCCTTGCAGTGTGGTTTTGATGCTGTGCAGGCCTCCTCGAGGGTGGCTGCCACTGGTTCTGTTCTTCGTAGGCACGCCTGGTTGAGAGATCAGAATTTAGCTGAGCATGTTAAAACAAGGATTTTGGATGCTCCTTTACAGTCTGATGTGTTTGGTTCGCCTGTGGAAGCAGTTTTAAAGAAAATGGAGGACAAGGCTAAGTCTATGCAAACTGTTAAGGATTTTTTGCAGGTGCAGCCTCCAGTTTAGTAGAAATTGGCCTACTAAGGGATGGACTTATCCTGCTTATGATTCCCAGTCTAGGGGTAGGTCTAGACGTGGTAGGGGCAGAGCTCAAGGTTCTTTTAGGCCCAGGACAGGGAGTTCCCCTGCTCAGACTTCTGGTGAGGGCAGGGGTCAGTCCTTTCGTAAGCAGACCCAATGACCTGCCTTTTCAGCTGCCAGTTCATTCTCGCCTGGCAGCACCTTTGGGAGGAAGGCTGTCTCTTTTCAAAGAAAATTGGGATTTAATTACCCAAGACAGATGGGTTCTGGATATCATTCACCACGGTTACAGGTTTTATTTCCATACCTTGCCTCCTTTCAAAGGCATGCCAGACATTCCTCCTCTACAAAGAACAGAGGCTCACAAACAAATTTCTCTGTTGCTCCAAATAGGGGCCATTCAGCCAGTTCCTGTGCCAGAAAGGGGCCTAGGATTTTATTCTCGCCTGTTCCTAGTACCGAAGAAGGGGAACACGTGGAGACCAATTTTGGATTTATCTATCCTCAACACTTATCTGGACATTCCCAAGTTCAAAATGTTGACTTTACAACAGATTTTACCTCTGCTGGGCAAAGATCACTGGATGGTAACTTTTAGATCTCAAGGAAGCTTACCTTCATGTGCCTATAAGACTAAGTTGCAGGAAGTATCTGCGTTTTCGAGCTGGAAATTCTCATTATCAGTTCTCTGCATTGCCCTTTGGCTTATCTACTGCGCCCAGAGTATTCACAAAGGTTCTGGCTCCAGTGATAGCTTACTTCAGGCTAAAAGGAATTCAAATCTATCCTTACTTGGACGACTGCCTGATTCTGGCTCAAGAAAAGGAAGACCTTCTACAGCATTTGGAATATGTCATAGCAGTACTAAGATGCCTAGGGTATTCTGTGAACGAAATAAAGTCCAGTCTAGTACCCTCTCAAGACATGTGCTTTCTGGGTGTGAGACTGAATACAGCAGCCCAGATGGCCTTTTAACCCCGGACAAACAAAAGAATCTTTCCAGTTACTTCCATCAACTATCTCTTCAGTCCGGGCTGACTGCAAGGACAGTCCTTCAAGCCTTAGGGTTCATGGCATCTTGTATTCTGGTGCTTCCCAATGCCAAACTGCATATGAGGAAGCTGCAATGGTATCTCAAAAATGTATGGACACAGCACTGCCAGGATTTGGACACTGTCATTCAAATAATACCTTGCATTCAAAAGGAATTTTTGTGGTGGGCTCAGGAATGTCACCTAAACAAGGGACTCTCTGTGACCCGGCCAGAGGCGAGTCAGATTCTAACGACAGATGCCTCAGATATTGCTTGGGGAGCTCATCTAAATGGAAAGTGGATACAAGACAAGTGGCCTGCCAGACTACAGCATCTACATATCAACATGAAAGAGATGTTAGCAGTCCAGTTTGCATTAATGGCTTTCAAGGAATTACTTCTTCCAGGGCAGGTGTTGATTCTAACAGACAACACAACTGTCATGTGGTACATCAACAAACAAGGGGAACACATTCTTACCCATTGTGCAGGCAAGCAATGATTTTATGGGAGACTGCGCTCAGCTTGCAACTAACTCTTCAGGCAAGGTTTCTGCCGGAGCACAGAACTCCTTAGCAGATGTGTTAAGCAGACAAATCATGGATCCCCACAGTGGAAACTGGATCTTCATGTATTTCAAAAATTGACAGTGTCATGGGGAACTCCAGACATAGATCTGTTCGCTTCTCCACTAAACCACCAGCTGCCAAAGTTTTGCACAAAGAGGTTTCATCACACAGCTTGGAAAGTGGATGCTCTTGCTTTCAGTTGGAAAAATCTTCATGTGTATGCTTTTCCACCTCTGCCTCTTCTCCCAAAGGTGCTTGTAAAGGTCAGACAAGACAAGCCAAGGATGATTTTAATAGCTCCAGATTGGCCTCGGCAGCACTGGTACCCATTACTGAGGAGTCTGGTAAGGAAGCCTCCATGGCCTTTACCCTTGATTCCACACCTGTTGTCTCAGAGGGACGGTCACCTGCTCAATGTCAAGCTTCACTCTCTTCATCTAACAGCCTGGCATATTCTGTTTTGAAAGACAGCAGGTCTCAACTTCCTCAACAAGTTTTAAATGTGATTATGGAAGCCAGAAGACCTAGTACAAGGAAAGTGTACGCAGAAAAATGGGAAAGATTTTTATTTTGGAGTGCAGCAAACAATTTGGAGATTTCTGAGCCTAATTTGAGTGTGGCTCTTCAATATCTTACTGAGTTATTGGACAAAGGTTTGTCTTTCTCTTCCATTAAGATTCATGCTGCAGCAATTTCAGCTCACTATGATTGTGACCCACCATTGTTTTCGCATCCTTTGTTCAAGCAATTTCTTAGAGGGCAAAGAATACAAGACCCCACGTAGAGCTCCTACTCCTGCTTGGGATCTCAATTTTGTGTTGGAGAAACTTACTCTACAACCTTTTGAGCCTCGGCTACTGCTGAATTGAAATACTTGTCATGGAAGACTGCTTTTTGTTGGCCATTACTTCTGCAAGAAGGGTTTCTGAGTTGCAGGCCCTTATGGCGGTAGAGCCTTTTTTGATTTTTCATAAGGATAGGGTATCTTTACGTACTAATCCTTCATTTATGCCTAAGGTGGTTTCTAGTGTGGCTTTAAACCAAACTATTCATTTGCCTACTTTTTATGCAGATCCCCAAAATAAAGGGGAAAAGATTTTGCACACTTTAGATGTACACAGGCAATTGCGTTATTATTTGAGCAGGACTAAGGATTTTAGGCAGTCTCAGCAGTTGTTTGTTTCTTTTGCTTTGAGTTCGCAGGGCAAGCCTGTGTCAAAACAAACTATTTCTAGGTGGATTGGGTCTTGCATTGCATTTTGTTATTCCCATCATGGCAAGGAGATTCCAGCTGGGATTAGGCCTCATTCCACTAGGGCTACTGCCACTTCAACAGCATTTCTAAGGGGGGTGTCAACTAAGGATATTTTGGAGGCAGCTACTTGGAGTTCAGTGCATACTTTCTCTAAGCATTATCACCTTCCTCTCTACTCTAAGTCTAGGGCTGGTTTTGCCACAGCTATTTTGCAAGGCATGTTGTCAGTTCCTGCTTCCTTATGATTTGCCAGCCTCCCTTACCTCTGCTTTGGGATTCTACCCAATAGTTAGGACTGCAGCAATGTGGAATGAAGAACATAGTACAGTTTTGTACCTACCATAAATGTAGATGTTCGAGGATCCACATTGCTGCAGTCCAATTTACCCTCCCTCCTTCCCCTCTGTGTTTAGGGGTGGTTGTGTAGGTGAGGTTATATTCTGGTAAATTTTTGTATATATTGTACATATTTTTGGTGCAGGTATGTTTGGAGTTTTTTGGTTTTGGCCTTATCTTTTCAGGGTCTTCTGACATCTGGGGCAAGAAAAGACTGAAGATATGACGTCGGTCATGCGCATTAGTACCCTGACGTACTGACGTCAGTCTAATGCGCCCTGACCGACGTCAGCCATATACTTTGGTATTCGGGCCGACTGGACAGCGGACTACCCAATAGTTAGGACTGCAGCAATGTGGATCCTCGAACATCTACATTTATGGTAGGTACAAAACTGTACTTTTCTCAGGGTTACAGGTTCCACTTTCACACCCTACCGAGACCAAAAGGTATGCCAGACCTGCCACAAAATCAATGGGCAGAGGCACAAAAACACATTTCTGCTCTCATGGACATGAGAGCTATTCAAAAAGTACCACAGCAAGAACAGGGGCAAGGGTTTTACTCAAGACTTTTCTTGGTACCCAGAAAAGACAAAGCCTGGAGACCAATACTGGACCTGTCAATTCTAAATACTTTCCTGGATGTTCCAAAATTCAAAATGTTGACACTGCAGCAACTTCTATCCATGCTAGGCAAGAAGGTTTGGCTAGTTGCTTTGGACCTCAGAGGCATACCTGCATGTCCCAGTCAGACAATCTTGCAGAAGATAACTCGGATTCATAGCTGGCTCAATGCATTATCAATTCTCTGCACTACCCTTTGGCTTATCTACTGCGCCCAGGGTCTTCACAAAATGTCTGGCACCAGTAATTGAATTTTGCAGACAAAAAGGAATTCAAATATATCCTTGCTTGGGCGACTGCCTTATTCACGCAGAGAGCAAGGACATTCTACTAAAGCATCTGGCGTTTGTAATAAGATTACTAGTTTGCCTTGGGTACATAGTAATCGAAAAGAAATCAAAACTAGTTCCCTCTCAAGAGATAATATTCCTGGTGGGTGCAAGCTTAAATACAACTGCCCAGATGGCTTATCTCATGCCAGACGAGCAAAGGCAACTGACTCAATACTTTCAAATGATGGCAACAAAGACCTAGCTCCCTGCAAGAAAAATTCTGCAGGCTTTGGGCTTCATGGCATCCTGCTAATTCCATATGCAAGACTGCATATGAGGAAGCTACAATGTTATCTAAAAAGTGTTTGGACTCGACATTGCCACAGCCTGGGAACTAACTTATTCCCTGCCTGCAGCAGGAGTTTCGATGGGCACTGGCCTGTCACCACAACAAGGGACAGCCTTTCACTTTACCCACAGCCAGGCAGACACTAGCAACAGATGCATCGGATTATGCCTGGGGGGCACACGACTGGAAAATGTATTCAGGGCACATGGCCTGCGGACCAAATGCATCTTCACATCAATCAAAAAGAGATGCTAGCTGTACAGAATGCCCTGACAGCCTTCAAGTATGTACTACATCCAGGACAACTACTACTAATGACGGACAATACGGTTATGTGGTACAAAAACAAGCAAGGGGGCACACATTCCTACCCCTTCTGCAGGCAATCTGACTGTGGAACACAGCACTGACCTACCAAGTACATCTACAGGCACAATTCTTGCCAGGAAAGAAAAATACTCTGGCAGACGAACTAAGCAGAAACATCATGGACCCTCATGAATGGGAACTAAATCCACAGGTCTTCAGCATAAGGAAATGGGTATGCCCAAATAGATTTTTGCCTCCCCTCAACTGCCTACTACAGAAATTCTGCACAAGGACTTATCACTCACACGCCTGGAAAGTGGATGCTCTCTCATTCAGCTGGAAAACCCTAACAGTTTGCCTTTCCACCACTGCCTCTCCTTCCCAAGGTGCTCCTAAAAGTCAGACAAGAGAAGCCAAAAATGATTGATTGCCCTAGACTGGCCACGCCAGCACTGGTACCCAATCCTAAAGAGCTTGTCTCAAGGCCCAGCCTGGACCTTACCTCAAATTCCTCATCTTCTGACTCAACAAAACAATCTCATCCTGCACCGCCAACTCAGAACCTTAAATTTGGCTGCATGGCAGATATAGCCACTCAAAACGCACCTTCCTCTAAAGCTGTTATGGATGTCATTTTGGAAGCCAGGAGGCCAGCACCTGGAAATCTTATGCAGAAAAATGGAATAGATTCTGTGCTTGGAACCAGGTACAAGGACTTGAGCCACTTGTTCCAAATATTCCTCAGATTTTACAATACCTAACTGATGCTGGACAAAGGCCTAACCTTCTCATCAATTAAGATGCATGCCTCTGCCATTTCAGCTCATTACAATATGGAACCTCCAATTTTCTCTCATCCACTGCTAAGATAGTACCTCAGAGGGGCAAAAAACGTAAGACCCTCCCCAAGGAGAGGACAGATACCAGTTTACATGGGTCCTCAACTTTGTCTTGGAAAAGCTCACACTGCCTCCATTTGAGCCAGCCAATACAGCTGATATAGAATTCTTATGGAAAACTGCTCTGCTCCTACCAATAACTTCAGCAATAAGAGTTTGAGTTACAGGCATTAATGGCAGTGGAACCTTTTATCATTTTTCGTCCGGACAGGGTTTCTCTAAGACAAACCCAACATTTATGCCAAAGGTATTATCCAGTGTGGCTCTTTGGCAAACCATTCATTTGCCAACTTTTTATCCAAATCCCCAGAATAAACGGGAGAGACTTCTGCACGCTTTGGACATACACAGGCAGCTATGCTTCTACTTGGACAAAACAAAAGCTTTCAGAAAAACTTAGCAACTGTTTGTAGCATATGCTGCAGGATCACAACGAAAGGTTTTCTCAAAGCAGACTATTTCAAAATGGATAGGACACTGTATTTGTTTCTGCTATGCACAGCATGGCAAGTCAGTGCCTAAAAATTAGGTCACATTCTACCAGGGCAGCAGCCACTTAAGCAGCCTTTCTCAGAGGAGTACCAACCAAGGAAATTTTGGAGGCTGCAACTTGGAGTTCAGTGCACACTTTTACCAAGCATTATCACTTATCTCTTTACTGTAAATCCAGAGCAGGCTTTTCCACTGCAGTTCTGCAGGGCCTCATAGCCACTCCTAATCCTATTTAGACCCAGCCGCCCTACCTCAGCTTTGGGATTCAACCCAAGTGTAATGATTGCAACAGTGAAACACGAACATTGTACAGTTGTGTACCTACCATAAATGTAGATTTTAGTGTATTCACTGTTGCAGGCCAGGATGTAATGTGATCCTATCTCTCCTACATTCTCTACAGATGGGTTCGGAGCCGATCCTCGGCTCTGACTCTGCACGCTATACAATAGAACGAAGTCTCTTATTGGCTGAGTTGCCTCGTATCCCAAGATGCACCACTACTGCTTCCCCAGATCTCGTTTGCCGCTTCTACAGCATAGATGTGGTCTCGGACTTGGCTGAACTAAGTGCCTCTTGGTGATTATTTTTCTGTCAGAATTTTCGCTAAACTTACCCAAAAGCTGTTTTAACAGCTACTTATTGTTGTGTGACTATTTTAAAATTTTGTGGTAAAATTGTATTTTCTTCGGTAAAGGATCCCGTTTAAGTTAGAGGGGCCTTGCCTAGCCCACGTGCTTTAGAGCTGTTTAACAGCTACTCATTGTGTGATTGTGTAGTTTAAAATTTTTTTGTGGTAAATTGTATTTTTTCTTGCTGGTAAGCGATCCCGTTTAACTTAGAGGGACCTTGCCCTAGTCTACGTGTTATTTTTCAATTTGAAGTAAGTGTTGAAGTAGATAGCCATGTCGAAGGAACATAGGCCATCAGGATTTAAAAAAATGTCCATTATGGACGATCATTCTATGTGTATACTGTTTGGGGCTGAAGCACCTCCAGGAATCCTGTAGCGTTTGCCACGCTTTTTCCTCTCGCGTGCTCCAAGAGAGGAAAAATAAGTTGATTTTGAAAGGGCTTGTTACCCCTTCCTTTGAGGAAGCCCTATCTTCTTCCCCGTCGAGGAAGAAAAAAATCTACGGCTCTGACCAGCATGTCGGATCCGGCAGCAAAAAAGTCAAGGCAGGCTTCTCCGTCGGCTCCACGGACTTCGGAGCCGAGGGCGGAACGGTCTGCCTCTGTCTCCAGCCTCGACTCCTCTGGCTTCGGAGCCGAGAGCTCGGGCATCGAGAGGCGAGTCATCTCCATCTGCTCCACTGCCTTCGGAGCCGATGAAGGTTGCCCGCTCAGACTCTTCCCCTTCGGTGCCGAAGTCCACATCGGCTCCGAGGGAAATTGCAGTGGTGCTGGAATCTCCCTCGGTGCCGATACTTCTCGAAACCATTCGGAGCCGGCGGAGAAGTCGACTCGGACCCGGTCGGTCTCTTCTCGGTCGTCGAGGATGTCCGATTCGGATGTAGACAGGGTGCTTCAAAGGCTTTTTCAGTTTCCGGTCTTTCAAAAGTTGATCTCTGCTCCAGCCCAGTCGGCTCCGGAGCCGGTTTCCCACCCTGCCATCTCGGTTCCTCCTCCAACAGCTTTGGCGCCGTTGGAGTCAGTGTTGGTGGAGCCGGTGGAGGTTGTCTGGTCGTTTCCGACCCTAATTCCAACCCCGCCCTTCGGGTCTGTGTTCGGTACGCGGACCTCCTCTGTCGGCCCGGGGGGAGGGGGCACTTCAGGACCGATCTTTTCGGTTCCGAGCCTCCCTCTCGGCGTGTCGGCGGCGGGAGTTCCGACTGCTGTTGTGGCCTTGGGGGTTGAAACTTCCCAGGATGCTGGGGGTCCCGCCTTCAAGGCCATGAGGAGTGCCTTGGCCAAATCCTCTCTGGTCACTTCTACCATCTCACCACCACCTTCCCTTGGCACGGAGACTGGTTCCTTTGCAATCCCCCTGTCTCATGACAGCGGATCCCTGGGGCTTGAGGTTACCCCCATTGGGGGTTCCCTTCTTCCTGGAGGTCCCTCCGAAACGTCTTCGGAAGTACCCCCGAGGAAGACGGTGCAAGAGGAAGCACGTTGACTCCCCTGATGAGTCTCTCACCTCTGATACAGACCTCGATGATGCGGAAGGGTCCCCCAAGTCGTCCTCGGAAGATGTATCCTTTGCGGACATCTTGGAAATCCTTAAGCAATGAGGAGACTGGCAGTCCAAACTCCCTTCTGCTGAGGAGTCTGTGTTCCTCAAGGCCTTCGGGGCTCAGCCCTCCGCCTCCTGGGTGTCTCCGCCCTTCGATAAGCTCCTGGATTTGATCTCTCAAAGGGCGTGGGAACACCCGGACTCTGTTGAACCGGTGCCAGCTCGCCCCAATAAATTCCTGTCGGCACCCCCCGGATAATGACTTTCTTTCCAAAGGTGTGGCTATAGATGCCTTGGTGGTGGCATCTGCCACCCAACAAGGTGTGGCAGAGGCTTCAACGTCCGTCCATCCTCCTAATAAGGAGTCTAGGAGCATGGATAGATATGGGAAGCGCACCCTTGCTTCAGCAACCTTTAGATTAAGGTCTCTGAAGTACTTGACGCATTTTACGAGACTGCAGAGGGATCTGGTCAAGGAGCTTTCGGATACCCTCTCCGGTAACTTACCTGAGCAGTTAGCCCAGACTGTTAACTCCCAGTTGGCTACCCTGTCCTCCCTATCCAACTCATCCATGAGGCTCATTTCGTTTGCAGCCGAAGGAGCGAGCAGAGCAGCGGGCACAGGTGTTGCTCAACGGAGACGAGCCTGGCTACGCCTGTGTCACTGCAGAGGCCTTTAAGTCTTCCTTTGCCGACGCCCCCTTCGATGGGTCCTCCCTTTTTGGACCCAAGGTAAAGGACACTTTGACTCGCTGCGAGCAGGAGGGTAAGAATTTAACTGCCTTAGGGGCCCGGTTTTCCACTCCCGTCAGACCTTATCCCAAGGCTCGAAGAGGAGGGAAAATGTGGTTCCGTAAGTCTCAAAAGCCTTACTCATCACAGCAGAGTGATTCCCCTTCTAGAGGCAGAGGAAGGGAAAATTTTTCAAGGAGACGCCATCCCAGAGGCGGCGGAGGCCCCCACAACACCGGAGACTGCGAGTCCTTTCGTGGCTCCTCCTCCCAGCATCCCTGAAGGAGTGCCCGACTGCAGCTCCGGAGCCAGTTGGGGGTCGTTTTTCGAGGCACCTAAAGGCCTGGGAAAGTATCACTCAGGACCAATGGGTGCTCCGAATCATCGCCGGAGGTTACACCATTCCCTTCTCTCAACCCCCCCACCATCCCAAAGAATCCTGGACCCGCCACCCAGTCAACGGGATCTGGCAGTCATCAAAATTTCAAAGCTGCTTCAAAACGGAGTCATCCAACCTGTCCCCGCAGATCAGGCCGGATCAGGGACTTGCTCAAGATTCTTTTTGGTACCAAAAAAGACCGGGGACTCGAGGCCCATTTTGGATCTCAGCAGGTTAAACCGATCAGTCAGAAAGTCCAAATTCCGGATGGTCACCTTGCAAACCATTCTCTCGCTTCTGGAGAAGGGTGTTTGGATGTGCTCCATAGATGTCAGATGCCTTTTATCACATTCTGATAGATCAGGCGTCGAGGAGACACTTGCGCTTCAGCCTAGGGGACAGTCATTTCCAGTTCCGTGCACTGCCCTTTGGTCTCACCACAGCCCCCAGGGTGTTCAAATGTTTGGCAGTGGTGACTGCTCACATGAGAAGTCTAGGATTCCAGGTGTTTCCATACCTAGACGACTGGCTCCTAACGGCCACCTCAAGGCATCTACTCTTAAAAACTCTAGCAGCCACTATCTCCCTAGGCAACTCCTTAGGAATCGCCTTCAATTGGACAAAATCCGTATTGCTGCCATCACAGCGTATTCTGTTTATTGGTGCAGAAATAGACTCAAGGCAGATGCGAGTCTATCTTCCTGCGGAAAGGATAACAACATTGCAGTCTCAGGTTTGGGCGTTACTCCTCATCCGTCGCGCTCCAGCGAGAATGGTCCTGCAACTGTTAGGTTCCATGTCAACCACCATTCTTCTCCTCTTGGCAAGGTTGCAAATGAGGATACTCCAGTGGCTCCTCTCAGTCCAGTGGTCTTATCAAGACCTCCCCCTCAGTCACCACATATTGATCACAGAGACGTGCAAACAGGATCTTCGTTGGTGGCTTCTTTACTCCAACCTGGATCAGGAGCGACCCTTCGTTGCCCCATCCCCCTCGGCCACGTTGACTACGTACGCCTCCCAGACAGGGTGGGGGGGGGCATTATCTCGACAGGTCGGTCCAAGGCACGTGGCACTCCGAGAATCTTCTCCACATCAATATCCTGGAAATGAGGGCGGTGCTTTTAACGTTGCAAGCACTGCACGATCACCTCCCCCAGGGGACGATTGCCATTCAGTCCGACAACATGTCGGTAGTCTGGTACTTGAACAAGCAAGGAGGGACCAGGTCTTACCCCCTTTGCAGAGAGGCCATGAAGGTATGGGATTGGGCGATTGCTACAAACGTTTTCTAGTGGCAACGCACATTCCGGGGACATCCAATGTGATAGCCGACAGACTGAGCAGGACTATTCTCTCCCCTCACGAATGGTCCTTGAATCACAAAGTGGTAACACAGATTTTCACGAGATGGGGAGTTCCGTGTTGCGATATTTTCGCAACTCCCCTCAACGCAAAATGCCAGCATTTCTTTTCTCTCATTCCAGTTCCGGGGGAGATCCCCAAGGATGCTCTGGTCCAACCTTGGCCCTCCGGTCTGCTATCCGCTTTTCCACCGGTTCCCCTTCTCCCCAAGGTGATTCAGAAGGCGATTCGCTTAGGAAGCAAAATGATTCTAATCGCCCCATACTGGCCTCGTTAAGTTTGGTTCCCCTTTCTTCGCAAGTATGCATGGGACGGTCCCTGGTTCCTGAACCAAGTTCCGGACCTCCTGACGCATCAGTCAGGACAGCTACATCAGTCCCTACATTCATTGAAGCTAACAGCTTGGCTACTCCTCTTCCGACCATAGTTAGGAGCCATTCTTTTGACCCTGAAGTCTTGAATATTTTGTCCTCTGCCCACAAGACTTCTACTAAAAAGATGTATAGCATTAAATGGAAGAGGTTTGCTATTTGGGCCCAACTCCGAGGATTAGACCCTATGACAGCTTCGGTGTCAGAGGTTCTGAAGTTTTTAACTTCCCTGTTCAACCAGGGTTGTTCAGTGTCTACCATCAAAGTTCAATTGGCAGCTATTTCCAATTTTCACGAGAACGTAGCACCACCTTTAATGAGCAATAAGTTGTGCAAACCTTTTATTAAAGGAACTTGGCTTCTACGGCCCCCTATATCTCATCCCGCACCACCGTGGGACCTTAACGTGGTGTTAGGCGCATTAACCGCACCTCCCTTTGAGCCGGCAGCAACCTGTGACTTGAAATTTCTTTCTTGGAAGACTGCCCTTCTAGTTGCTATCACCATACCTGGTATTTCACAAGGATAGAGTATCTCTTAGACCAAACCCATCCTTTATACCAAAGGTTTGTTCTAACTTTTGTTTGCAACAATCACTGGAATTACCGTTTTTTTCCCTAAGTATACAAACATAGCTGAGTATACCTTTCACAGCTTAGATGTGCACAGACAATTGCGTTTCTATTTGGATAGGACACACCAAGCACAAAAATCAGATCAACTGTCTTTTTCGGACAATAAATTGGGCAAAGCCGTCACGAAAGTCACTGTTGCCAAGTGGATCAGAGACTGCATCAGTCATATTTATCGCATTTCAAATAGAGCTTACAATTCCAGTGAAAGCTCGTTCTACCAGGGCTATGACCACTTCGGCAGCCTTTCATTCCAAGCTCTCTCTTAATGACATCTGTGCGGCTGCTACGTGTTCTTCTCTGCACACCTTTATTTCTCACTACAAATTGGATGTGGCATCTAGGGGTCAAGCTTCCTTCAGTTCCATGGTTCTCCGGACCGTTTTCCAATGAGCCACCCAGGAATTAGGTGCTAGGGACGCTGTCCCATCTGTAGAGAATGTAGGCGAGATGGATCCCATACATCTAAAGTTATGGTAAGTACATAACTAAAAGTTACCCACCCTCCATCCCCCCTTCTTTGCTGGGACTTATCTATACTTTTCTATCCTATACAACCTATGTAGTGTATTTGCTTGTAGATGAAGGTATTGTTTTTATTTTATTGTATGTCTTTATAAGCTATACGTATTGCCTACCTTCTTGGGGGCACCTGATATCTGGGGCAAGAAAAACTTAAGGAAATGGCGTTGGGTGCATCTTAAAACCCCCCTGACTCACTGACGTCAGGGAAGAGGCGACCGCAACCGACTCTTGACCAGGACTTTGGAATTCAGGCCAACTGCGGGTAGCCTGCCAGCAGGATAACCCAAGAGTAATGACTGCAACAGTGAGTTCACTATAACATCTACATTTATGGTAGGTACACAACTGTACTTTTCCCACTGAGTGGTTAAAACCAAGACTGCCCATGCTAACGCAGACTGGGCAAGTTTTGTTGATCCCATTATCTTTGATTTTCTTTCTGCATTTGACACCAAGCAGCACATCACCACTGCTATGATTAGCAATAGTCAGGCATGCACCTGTTGGGCTTACTTTTGTAGGAGCACTTGTCCTTATATTGACCCACCCTCCAAACTGAAATGGTTTGTATTGATCTCTAATGCTGTCCTCACTACCAACTTTGCATTCTGCTGGACTTGCTCCTGGTGGCTTTACAGACCTGTCTCATGTTCGCTACCCAAATCCTACCCAGCAGTATCCACATGCACCTGTGTAGTACCAGTCTTTTTTTCCTTGTTTTAGCAGCCAGTTGTGCACACAGCAGGCGTTGTTTGAGATGTGCTGACATAACTGTGATCAGAGTAGCTGATGCTAGGCCAGGAGATGCCAGGTTACAGTGGGAGCAGTCCGTTTCAGCACAGACAGTGTAGCAGGCCCAGAAGTCATTCAGTATGTTATGTCTAGTAGAAGTGTGGAGGATGTTAGGCTATGCTACAGGGTTTTCTGCAAGTCTTCACTTAAAATACCCTGTAAAGCACACTACTAGTCAAAACACACACACCAGCTGTCTCATGGAGTCTGTCCATGACTTGGGATAGCAAAAACTTCCCTTACATCACCCCTCATTTCCCCAGGCTCTGAGTTTCTCCATTTGATGGAAGAGAAATGTGGGTATCCCCCAACTAGCAAGAAGGTGTTGTGCACATTATGCTGATCTAGTGTCATTGTCTTGGGGTAAACATCCATTCAGGTGCTGTCAAGACTATGAACAGCCCCAAGAGTAGCCATCTTAAATTAATATCAGGGAATCAGGAGATTCAAGAGTATCACTGGTACTTTTGTTACAGAAGTTGACAATGTTTCCTATAATAGCAGACAAGCAGACTTGCTGATTCTCTTTAAAAGCAGAAAATGTAAGTGTTTTTATAAGCAAGTAATGAAAGACCAACTTCTCTTGCATAGATGCATTAAATGGTGACTGTTGATCCTTAAAAGGGAGTGTCCTGTTTTTTCCTCAAGCTCCATGTTTTAGCCATGTATGGGTAATTCTGCATTAACTTGCTAGAAGTTTCCATTGTGTTCATGTGAACTGGGACATACTAAAGCAGTTAAGATAGTACTTGTTCATATCAGCATGAACTTTCTTCTATCTCCACACTTGCTTTGCACAGACTGAATAATGTCTGATATTGCATAGTTAACCTGTCAGCCTGACTTGTAATTGCAGTTAGGAAAGCATATGTTACATATACAGATGCACACACTATACCCATTGTAAGATGTCCAGGAAGCAGCTTGGTCATTCTGGTCTGAGATATCCATGTTAAGCCACAGTATGTTAAAGGTCCTGAAAGACTGTTACTACACAGTCCCATTGCTCATTTGCTTTTCAGGAGTCAAGGACATCGGCCATATTTGGAAATTGTGTTCAATCCCTTACATCTCTGTGTGTTGAAGTATTTTACTTTTATGCTGTATTTTTAGAGATCTCACCAATGAAATTCTCCATGTTATCGGAATGTTGTTCAGGGGAGCAACAAAGGAAGAGTGCATACATCCAGGAATATCTGTTTTAACCTCTAAACCCACATTGTCTTACAGTAGCTTCTGTGACTGTAGAATTGCTGTGTGTGGGCATGCATGACAGACTTCATAGATTTTGCAGAGGACACCACTGAGGTTTTTGTAAATGTTAATTTTACAGAACTCCTGTTACATGATGAGGTAAGCAGGTATCTTAAGGGAAATTAAGATGCCAAGGACAACTCTGACTGCTGCTGTTAAATTTCTGCTCCCTCAATCATTTTTCAGCATTTAATAGTGGAGCCAACGCTATGTATGCTCCTGCTTACATCAGAATAGTGTATCCAAGGTTGTGCTGGAAGAGGCCACTGTGTTAGTCGTGTCAGCATAGCCAGCTGGAGATTTGTAAAGAATGTCCTTTGAATATGAAAGTGATTTATACAAGATGCTTGTGTTACAAATGTATTAGAACTGTATATCATTTGTATACTCAACTGATTTTGCCCAGACGCTTGTGCTGAAATTGTGAGCTTTGCTTGTGTTGAAATGTGTCAACAGTGCACCATGCTGAAATTAAGAGAAATGTACTTGTATTATTTGTAGCTGAATTAAATGTATATGTTTTACTAGGGAATACTGGCACAGCAGACAAAATAAGGGAAATATAATTGAGCTGTTAAACCATTTAAAGGGAACCCCACAGTGCTGAATGGGACCAGATGCTTTGTCTGGGGAAGAGACTTAGTCCATTAGCTCAGTGAAAAGAGTGGTGGAGGCCCCAGGCACTACCATGAACATTTGTATATGTATTGTGGCAGTCTCTACTAACTTTCTCAGCTTAAAAGGGAATATTGTGAGAACAGAGTCAGGTATCCAGATGAGGTTGTTCTGCCAGCCCTCTTGGAAATTGTATCTTAAATATTAGAAAGGGAAATCTCGAGTATAGCGTGTTCTGTTTGGTAAGCCTGACTAGAAAGACTTTACCCACCGCATCATGCTGTGCGGTAGTAAGTAACTTAACTAGGGAACAGGAATTCTTAGATTCAGTCAGGAATATAGTGAAGTTTAGTTTAGAGAGTGGTTTTCTTTATTTGTAGGAGTCTATCAATGTTAGTTTCAGTATTTTGTGATTTGAACTCTAGTTTGCTATGAATATACAGTATTTTCATGTACTTTAATGAAGTATAAGTTACATTTTTATTGTGGTCCTTGTTGAATGTATCTAACCTTGAGAGTGTGTATATTTGGTGACTATGTGTGGGCCACTTCAGAAATCCTAGCTGTTTTGGTGAACTACCATTTGTATTGGTATTAATGTTGCACAGTATAATTGGACACCCTTTGTAAGAGTCTTGTAGTATTGGCTGATGACAGTAAATCTGCCTTGTGTTCTGGGCAAAGTTGTTAGAGCGTGTAATCTGACTGCCTTTACTAGTTGTGTGAAATTAAATCTCTGTCAACTACTTGGGGCAGGGACACTAAGGACTGGGTTTACAAAGAGGGTGCTGAAGGTCTTTGCTTGGACATTTGGCTGAGGACCAAACCCTAAAGCAGTTCCAGTGGGGAGTCTTATTGGGGACCTGGTGGGAGACATCCTGACATTGGGCTGAGTTTGTTCCCTGTGTGCTCTTAAGGGAAATTGTACTTTGATGCAGAGAGGTCTGCATCTGGGAATACTGAGTGTGTACCCATTTGTATTCTAAGTGCACATTCCTCTCCAGTGTCAGTGGTGAGGATTCAGGGTCCTTGATTACTGGCCCAGTGTGGGATCATCACATATTGGTTGCATGGTGGGCATCCCAGCCACAACGGCCAGTTCCGCAGCAACACAGTCCAGTGGAGGATGAGGTACCTGACACTCCCTAAGTGGCTATGGCCAACCTGTGGATAAGCAGCAATGCTTGTGAAGCATTCCTGTGTTGCCATTTAATCCTACCAAGCAGGTAACTGACTGTATGGTGGATACCCAGCTTTGCAGGTTTTCTTCCAGATGGGAGACTAAATGCCTTGTAGTCCACATTTTTCTACTTTATCTGCTGTGCCTTCCCAGTATTCTGTCTTCTGGGTGCTAGGGTACATTGCAGTAGCCATCCACACAGTTGCCTGCGCATGCTTACACATGACTGTTGCAGTGGCATTAACAGGACAAATCATACCAAATGTCTATAGCAGAATCTTGAAACACCTTACTTGGTAGCTTCATATTCCAAGTTTGACCAGATGCAAACTGCTCTAGTTTACTTCGCTATCCTTTTGTCACTGCAGATGTCTTCCCTGTGTTGGCAGGGGGCCCTTCAGACCAAAACTGCTCAATGCTTTTGGACCTCATCTTGTACACAAGTGTACAGACATTATGTGATGCTTTGCTCCTTTCAGACATTTCAGAATTGCCTTTCCAAGGCCTCTTGGCTATTCAGTTACACAGACATGGATATTCAGACAGACAAGGTGGCAGTTGTCTAGTGCATCTACGAGTACGTGTGTGTGTTGGTGGGGGTACCCTCTTGTTTCTGTGTAGGGAAACGGAATAGGTAAAGCAACTTTTCATACATCAGGGAAAAAGCTGTGTTGGCAGATGGACTGAGCAGGAACTCTGTTTCTGTCCTAAATAGACAGTATGATTTCCAGAAGCTGTGGTCGGAGAGTGATAGACATGTCCACTTTGTCATACAGTACAGTGCTACAACTTCTGTCTTGTATCAGTAGAACACTGCAAGGCCCCGGGGATGAGCTGTGAGAATAAAGAATTAGTATCGCAGTCTGTATCCTATTTCGGTCCCTATCAGGAGGGATGTTCATCGTGCATACAGCTGCAGTAATCACCGATGGGTTCTCTGCCGTCAGGCGGGTCCTCGGTCGGCCGAATTCCAAAGTCTAGGTCCGGCGTCGGTTGTCTCTTTCTTTCCTGACGTCAGTGAGGCAGGGGTATACAAGACACAGCCGACGCCTTTTTCTTCAGTCTTTTTTGCCGTGCGGTGCCCGAAGCAGAAGCAGTTCGCAAGTGCCGGTCGGCCAGCTCCTGAATTTACGAAAAATTGGAAACCGAAGTCTTTAAAGCTAAGTACCCCGTTGGGGAAACTTTTCTTGCCTCAGACCGATGTCAGAAAAAGTTAACAAATGTATTTCTTGTGGGAAGTAAATACCGCATAATGATTTCCATTCCCTCTGCATACCTTGTTTAGGCCCAGACCACGACGTCTCGGGCTGTCGCTTTTGCGCTACTTTCAATACACGCACTATTAAGCGTCGGGTGGAGTTCGCCCAATATCTTTTTGGTGAAGCCTTTGATTATAAAATGTCGGAGACTCAGACTTCCGTTTTGCCCAAAAAACGCAAGGACAAGGACCGACACGAGGTCCGCGGTCTCCACCGACCACGCCAAAACCGGCTACACGTGGTCCGGTTCTCAGCGAGACGCCTATGCAGTCCCTGACTACAGACGACACTTCTTTGGCGGTGTCTTCTGTGACCGAGACCGCAGGTACCTCGGCCCATACCCAGATTACAACCACCAAAGCCACTGTGAGCGTTGAGCCTCCTAATGTGGACAGGTCCACTTCCACCCATGGTGTCTTTAGACCCTCATCTTCCTTTTCCATTAAGGCCTTTACTAAGTCCAAATCAGCCAAGCATCCCAAGAGGCCTGTTGCACAGGGCCCATCTCCAGGCCCCATGCCTAAAAAGCAGATGCTTAAAATGGCTGAGGATTTAATTACTCTTATCAGGGGTTCCAAACCCCCTCCAGACAAGAGACCCAGAGTGGAGGAAGATTCTCCCTCTTCTGATCAGGGCTCCATTTTTTCAGAACATTCCGATGTAGAGGAACACTCTTACTCCCCTTTTGAAGATTCTGATGCAGAGCAGTCCATTCCTTCTGTATCTCCTCCAGAGGATTTTTCTTTTGGGGAAACCTTACACACCTTGAGGGAACACTTCCATTGGGAAGGCCAAGACTTTTCTGATTCCAAGAAAAGACTTGGGGAATTTCTTTTGTACTTAACACAGACCTCTGGCGATACCTCCTGTCTTGGACATACTTGATGTTTATTCTGAGGCTTGCCTTAACCCGGATTCCCTGCCTCCTGCCCCATTCAAGCCTGATAGGTACTACACAGTTCCTAACTCCCACCAATTTCTTTACAAAAGCCATAATGCTGACCCTGAAACCATTTCTCAAGGCCCCAAGGGGATGAAGGCCTCTACTGCTAAGAATCCACTACCTTCCGAAAGAGAGTCAAGATCCTTAGAAAGGTGGGGAAAAAAGGTATATACCTCGGCCACCCTAGCCATGAGGGCCTTAAATTGTCAGTTTCATATGCTTAAATATCAGCAGTTTCTGTTATCACAATTAAATAAAATGTCTCAACCTGAACAACCAGATTTGAAGGAGTTGCAGGATATGATGCATAGTGCAGAACAAGTGGGTAAACACACTTTACAATGTGGCTATGATGCCCTGGAGGCCTCAAGTAGAGCTGCTGTTACAGGATCAGTCATTCGTAGATATGCCTGGCTTAGGGAACAAATCTTGCCTGATCATGTGAAAGCTGAACTACTAGATGCTCCTTTACAAAAGGATGTGCTATTTGGTACTAATGCTGAGGAGATACTACGGAAAATGGAAGAAAAAGCCAAATCTATGCAAACTATCAAAGCTTTTCTACAGGTTCAGCCACCACGTTTTAGCAGAAATTGGCCTTCTAAAAACTGGTCCTTTCCAGCCATGGACAAGCCCCAAAGAGGTAGATACAGGTGCACAAGGGGCAGAGGACAATCACAAGGATCATATAGAGGCAGGCGATGGCAAACTCCAGCACCAAGAGGTGGCGAAGACAGTGCACAACAATACAGGAAACAAACCCAATGACTCCCTCCTTTCCATGCCAAGCAAGTCTCAGCTGGCAGCACCCTTTGGAGGAAAGCTGGCATTATTTACAAGAAATTGGCATATTGTCACAACAGACAAATGGATCCTGGACATCATAAACAGAGGCTACAGATTTCATTTTCACACTCTTCCAAAAATGAGGCATGCCAAACCTGCCACACAATCAAAGGGCAGAGGCACAACTACAAATTTCAAAGCTCAGACATGAAAGCTATTCAAGAGGTACCTACTCACGAACAAGGTCAAGGTTTTTATTCCAGGCTATTTCTGGTACCAAGGAAAGGAACCTACTGGAGACCCATTTTGGACTTATCCATCCTAAACACATTCTTACTCGTACCAAAATTCAAGATGCTCACATTACAGCAGCTTCTTCCCATGCTGGGCAAGGAGTTTTGGCTGGTAATATTGGACCTCGAGGAGGCATACCTGCATGTCCCAATCAGACAAAGCTGCAGAAGATAACTCTGATTTCTTGCAGGTTCAATTCACTATCAATTCTCTACATTGCCCTTTGGCTTAACTACTGTGCCCAGAGTATTCACAAAATGCCTGGCATCAGTAATTGCCTACTGCAGACTTCAAGGGATACAAATTTACCCTTATTTGGACAACTGCCTGATCCAAGCGGACAGCAAGCACATACTTCTGGAACATCTGGCTTATGTAACACGGTTACTGAATTCCCTGGGATGCACAGTCAACAAAGAGAAATCCAGGCTAACACCATCTCAGAAAATACTTTCCTGGGTGCCAACTTGGACACAAACACCCAGATGGCCTATCTTACGCCAGAAAAACAGGGGCAACTAACTCAGTACTTCAAAATACTAGCAAATTGTACAAGGCTTACTGCAAGGAAAATCCTGCAGGCTCTGGGCTTCATGGCATCTTGCATTCTTTTAATCCCATGTGCAAAGTTGCATATGAGGAAACTTCAATTTTACCCCAAAAAAACCTATGGTCTCAACACAGCCACAGTTTGGAAACAATAATACCATGTTTACAAAAGGAATTTCTATGGTGGGCCCAAGCATGTCAATCAAACACAGGTCTCCCATTCTGCAAGCCTCAAGCAATTCAAGTCATCACAACAGACGCCTCAGAATTGCGCCTGGGGGGCGGTCATGACAGACAGGTGCATTCAGGGCAAATGGTCCCAAAAGGAAAAGCACCTTCCCATCAATCAGAAAGAAATGCTAGCAGTGATAAATGCAATTACAGCTTTCAAGGACCTCCTGCATCCAGGACAATTATTAAGAACAGACAACACCACAGTAATGTGGTACATAAACAAACAAGGAGGAACACATTCATACCCCCTGTGCAGACTAGCCATGACACTTGAACTTGGCTCTGGAATGGCAAATTGAACTTCAGGCACAGTACGTGCCAGGTTTGGAAAACACGCTGGCAGACAATCTAAGCAGAAATATGACAGATCCACACGAATGGAAGTTGCATCCTCAAGTGTTTACAAAGATAATCCAAGCGTGGGGGAGGCGAGACATAGATCTCTTCGCCTCCCACGGGAATCAATTGGAAAAGTTCTGTTCAAGGACCTTTCATCCAAAGGCCTGGAGAGTGGACGCCCTTTCATTCAGTTGGACAGCATGGACAGTTTACGCTTTCCCACCTCTGCCTCTTCTGCCCAAGGTACTCTTGAAAGCAAGAGCAGACAGACCGAAGATGATACTGATGCTCCAGACTGGCCAAGACAACACTGGTACCCACTCCTGAGGAACCTAACACATACTGCTCCCTGGTCCCTACCTCTATTGCCTCTTCTGCTGACTCAGCACAGCTACAAAACACTTAAGTCAGCTGAAAACACTCAATCTTGCTGCATGGGAAATTCCTTAGCACCACAACAGACCCTACTCCCCAAAGAGGTGCAGGATGTCATGTTGGAGGCCAGAAGGCTATCTACTAGAAAGGCTTACTCCGCAAAATGGAAACTGTTTTGCTCTTGGAATGAAAAAAAAAAAAAGGGCCAGGACCCTAGAAAACTGAATTTGCCTCAGGTATTACAGTATCTAGCTGAGCTGCTGAACAGTGGACTTTCATTTTCCTCCATAAAAATCCATGCCTCAGCCATTTCTGCAGAATTAAACACTGATCCACCCTTGTTCTCTCACCCACTCTTAAGACGGTTCCTCAGAGGGGCTAAGAATATAAGACCACCAAGGAAACAACCAATGCCAGCCTGGGATCTTAATTACATTCTAGAAAAATTAACATTGCCTCCCTTTGAACCAGCTGCCTCAACAGATTTGTAATTTGTCCTGGAAAACAGCCTTCCTTCTGGCCATTACCTCAGCTCGTAGGGTTTCGGAACTGCAAGCCCTCATGGCTGTGCAGCCCTTTCTCATCTTCCATCAGGACGGGGTTTCCCTTCGAACCAACCAGTCATTTATGCCTAAAGTGGTATCCAGGGTAGCTTTAATTCAAGCCATACACTTACCTACCTTTTACCCCAATCCTCAAAACAGAGGGGAAAGGCTGCTACACTCCTTAGACATCCATAGACAGCTACGTTATTATTTGGACAGAACAAAGCCTTTCAGGAAATCAGAACAACTTTTTGTGTCCTATGCTGTAGGAGCTCAAGGGAAGCCAGTTACCAAACAGACAATTTCAAAATGGATAGGCCACTGCATACGGTTTTGTTAATCCTATCATGGAAAATCTGTCCCTACAGGTATCGGATCCCACTCCACCAGGGCCACAGCTACCTCTACAGCCTTCCTCAGAGGAGTTCCTACCAAAGGTATTTTGGAGGCAACCACTTGGAGTTCTGTGCATACCTTCACAAAACACTACCACCTGTCTTTATTTTCCAAAACTAGAGCAGGCTTTCCACTGCTGTGTTGCAGGGCATTCTGGCTTTTCCCAGTTCCACCTAGTGCCTACCACCCTGTGCGTAGCTTTGGGATTCTACCCATCTGTGATTACTGCAGCTGTATGCACGATGAACATAGTACAGTTTTGTATCTACCATAAATGTAGATGTTAGAGTGCTAATACAGCTGCAGTACAGTTTTCCCTCCCTCCCCTCTTGGTAAAGGCCTAGGGCCTAACCCTTCTTCTTACAACCTGATTGGGTTATCCTTCTATGGTATATTTGCTTGCAACTACTGATTTTTGATTATATTGCATTGCATGTATATAAATATAATTTATGTATTGCCTTCCTTCTGGGGGCACCTGACATCTGGGGCAAGAAAGACTGAAGAAAATGGCGTTGGCTGTCTCTTATATACCCCTGCCTCACTGACGTCAGGAAAGAAAGCGACAACAACCGATGCCGGACCTAGACTTTGGAATTCGGCCGACTAAGGACCCGCCTGACTGCAGAGAACTCATCTGTAATTACTGCAGCTGTATTAGCACTCTAACATCTACATTTATGGTAGGTACAAAACTGTACTTCAGAATTATCAGAGAATGAGCTCCATGCTGATGGTGTTGACAGTGTACTGGCCTAGGCAAGTGATTTTTGTGTTGGCACAACAGTGGAGGTGTGCTTCAGGCTGCAAATGTCATGTACCAAACGCAGCTCCCTCACCCTCAGTACACCCCTTATCTGGAGAGAAGTGCTTTCACAGACTGCTGCCTTGGCTTCAGTTTTAAACCTTGCACATTACCCCAGCTTTACACCAGAGTAATAGAAATGTTCACATCCTTGCAGGTGCCTCTTGTCAAAGAGATGTAGATAAATGGAAAGGACTAGATAAGTGGACCTCTGGGAGAGAACCTGGTTCTGGTCGCATATTCCGGCACTGATCCAGAGAAGCTACTTGGAGTCGTTTTAAACAAGGCCTTAACTACACCGGCGAATTGCTTATGTCAGCTATTACTCATCCAGTCAGGATAAAATAGATGAACAGTTGTGGGTTCAGTTCAAGTAGCTTTTCTGCACAGAAACACATCAGGAATGAGTATTTGTAACTTAAGTTTAAACTTATAAACTTTCAGACTAGTAAATGTTAACACTCTGGCTTTTCTCTTAAAATGGCATTGCTGCCTGCACATGGTCACGATTTGTATGCACGTTCTTACATCTGGAAATTCTTAAAGGTATGTACACACACACTGTTATACATCCCCCCTCTGAGAAATATCTCAAATATCAGGTTACCGTATTCATCAACATGCAGTTATACAGAAATGATCTTTTCACATGCAGTTATACAAAGTTAATTCTTTAACATGCAATCACGCAAAACCAGATGCACACAAAACAATCATGAACAGGTTGATGTGTATTTTTGCACTAAGTCTAGAAATACGACCTGCTCATGTAACGCAAGTCAAAACTGGATCTAACAACGGGAACTGTAGTCAAGGTATGTTCAGCTTTGGGGACAACTGGGACATCAGGAATGGGAATGGATACTGAGACATGTTCGTAGTTATGAACATTGCCAAGTTTGCTCTGAGATAGACAGTGTATCACAGGTATGATGCTGCGATATTTCTGATGCAGGCAGATGCGTGCAGTTTCTCCTGTATTCTATACCCTCAGATTCCTCTAAGTAGTATTTCTGCATGGCACTTTTACCTCTCAAGTGACCAGTTTGATCAAAGCCTTTCGGCATTTGCATCCTCAGTGTGTCAATGGACAAAGAAATCTGCTCATTTTGTCATAGCAGGACTTTTAAGAAGAAAGCTTCTTAATGTTGGGCTTTGCTTGCTGCCTAATGCTAAAAAACAGGCTAACTGATGGGCAAGGTTGTTCTAGTTTGCCGAGATAGAATTCTCTGAGCAAGGGAGCCAAGTAGGTTGTCATGGGCCATGTTTCTGAGATTAAGAAAATTCAAGAACGTATCGGTATTTTCATGCTTTGACCTCTCTAGTAATTGCTTTCACTCTGTATTGCACATTCAGCAAGGCTGTTTGATTGTAGGTATTGAGGACTACTATTAACGTGGATAAGGTCCCATTCTTGCAAATCTCTGGAGTAGTTGACTGATAAACTGGGTACTATTTTCAGAAACTGTGTGTGGACTACTGAGAAATGACGTTTCATCTTGGTAATAGTACTGGGTGTTAGATTAGGTAGAAAATTGATCTCAAACCAGTTTGAGTAAGAGTCTACCAACACTAAGTAATGCTGATAGTTCCATTCAAATAAATCAGTGGCTACTGTTGACCAAGGTAGTTCCAGAATCTGGCTTGGCTGAAGTGGCTTTTTTGCAAATGTGGCTTAGTACTATTACATACTGAAGAAGAAAACAAATTATCAGTGTCCTTTGATAGGGAATGCCAAAATACTAGTCATCTCAACCTTTTTCGTAGCTTAGGAACTTGGATGGCCCCGATGCAAAATCTAAAAGTATTCATGTTTTAAGGAAGTAGGAACAATAACTTTGAAATGATACCTTCTTCTAGCAGTATCTCATCTCTGTATGGAAAATAAGTTTGCACTTTTGGTGGTACGCAGGATTGCTTAGATGGCCTTCCTACACTGATGAAGTGGTTGAGCTTCTGCAAAATTGGAGATTTCAGCTCATCAAGTCTTGTGGTAGAAAAATTGCACACTTCCATTACACCAGTTAAAACTCTGTGCATCAAGCTGTTATGTGGTATTTCTGGGCAATCTGGATGTGGTATCAGGCGGATAAAAGTTTGCCTTTTGTGTAGAACATTTTGAAATTGTACATGTGAAGTTCTATCTTGCCTATTATTCTTGCTGATGGGTTCAGAGCCAATTCTCTGCTCTGACTCTGCCTATTGCAAAAGCTCGAGGTCTTCAACCAGCTCGAGGCCTACTCCCTATCCCGTGATGCAGTGGTGCTTCCCTCTGATCTCATTTGCTGCTGCAACAGATCAGGAGTTTCACCAGCTCGGGCTAGTGAATTTGAAATTAAGTATTTAGTTTATATTTTTATATAGGTTTTGGGTCACTACTGTTATATACATATATATTAACTACCTTTTCTCTCTTCATTGTGGCTGTTTTTTCTTTTAGGCCTTGTAATTCTCCCTATTCCTTAGCAAGTTTGTGTGAAAATGAATACCTTACTAAACTGTGCAAGACTGAAAATATTTAGATAATTACTGTTTAAAAATATTTTGTTGGACCTAGTTTTGCAGTGCATAAATGTGTGTGTGTGTATATATATATATATATATCTATATATGTACACGTGTGTATGTGTGTGTGTATATATATATATATATATATATATACATACTACTGCGTATATATATATATATATATATATATTTA
>NC_056736.1:336625304-336657726 GCF_019279795.1 Protopterus annectens
GATGCCTCGACACTGCTTGGGGAGCTCATCTAAATGGAAAGTGGATACAAGACAAGTGGCCTGCCAGACTACAGCATCTACATATCAACATGAAGGAGATGTTAGCAGTCCAGTTTGCATTGATGGCTTTCAAGGAGTTACTTCTTCCAGGGCAGGTGTTGATTCTAACAGACAACACAACTGTCATGTGGTACATCAACAAGCAAGGGGGAACACATTCTTATCCTCTATGCAGGCAAGCAATGATTTTATGGGAGACTGCTAAGCCTGCAACTAACTCTTCAGGCAAGGTTTCTGCCAGGAGCACAGAACTCCCTAGCAGATGTGTTAAGCAGACAAATCATGGATCCCCACGAGTGGAAACTGGATCTTAATGTATTTCAGAAATTGACAGTGTCATGGGGAACTCCAGACATAGATCTGTTCGCTTCTCCACTAAACCACCAGCTGCCAAGGTATTGCACAAAGGGGTTTCATCACACGGCTTGGAAAGTGGATGCTCTGTCTTTCAGTTGGAAAAACCTTCATGTCTATGCCTTTCCACCTCTGCCTCTTCTTCCAAAGGTATTATTAAAGGTCAGACAAGACAGGCCAAGGATGATTTTGATAGCTCCAGATTGGCCTCGCAACACTGGTATCCACTACTACGGAGTCTGGTATGGAAGCCTCCATGGCCTTTACCTCTGATTCCTCATCTGTTATCTCAGAAGGATGGTCATCTGCTCAATGTCAAGCTTCACTCTCTTCATCTAACAGCCTGGCATATTCTCTCTTGAAGCACAGCAGGTCTCAACTTCCTCAGCAAGTTTTAAATGTGATTATGGAAGCTAGAAGACCTAGTACAAGGAAGGTGTACGAGACAAATGGAAGAGATTTTATTTTGGAGTACAGCAAAGAATTTGGAGATTTCTGAGCCTAATTTGAGGTGGCTCTTCAATATCTTACTGAGTTATTGGACAAAGGTTTGTCCTTCTCTTCCATTAAGATTCATGCTGCAGCAATTTCAGCTCATTATGATTGTG
The DNA here is from genome assembly GCF_019279795.1 of Protopterus annectens. NCBI lineage: Eukaryota > Metazoa > Chordata > Ceratodontiformes > Protopteridae > Protopterus > Protopterus annectens. Next base: position 336,626,327 of record NC_056736.1, read on the forward strand.
ACCCACCTTTTGTTTTCGTGATCCTTTGTTCAAGCAGTTTCTTAGAGGGGCAAAGAATATAAGACCCTTAATGTGAGCTCCTACTCCTGCTTGGATCTCAATTTTGTGTTGGAAAACTTACTTACAACCTTTTGAGCCTGCGGCTACTGCTGAGTTGAAATACTTGTCATGGAAGACTGCTTTTCTGTTGGCCATTACTTCTGCAAGAAGGGTGTCTGAGTTGCAGGCCCTTATGGCAGTAGAGCCTTTTTGATTTTCCATAAGGATAGGTATCATTACGCACTAATCCTTCCTTTATGCCTAAAGTGGTTTCTAGTGTGGCTTTAAACCAAACTATTCATTTGCCTACTTTTTATGCAGATCCCCAAAATAAAGGGGAAAAGATTTTGCACACTTTAGATGTGCACAGGCAATTGAGATATTATTTAAGCAGGACTAAGGATTTTAGGCAGTCTCAGCAGTTGTTTGTTTCTTTTTGCTCTTGAGTTCACAGGGCAAGCCTGTGTCAAAACAAACTATTTCCCGGTGGATTGGCTTTTGCATTGCATTTTGTTATTCCCATCATGGTAAGGAGATTCCAGCTGGGATTAGGCCTCATTCCACTAGGGCTACTGCCACTTCTACAGCATTTCTAAGGGGGGTGGCAACTAAGGATATTTTGGAAGCAGCTACTTGGAGTTCAGTGCATACTTTCTCTAAGCATTATCATCTTCCTATCTACTCTAAGTCTAGAGCTGGTTTTGCCACTGCTGTTTTGCAAGGCATGTTATCAGCTCCTACTTCCTTATAATTTGCCAGCCTGCCTTTCCTGTGCTTTGGGATTCTACCCAGTAGTCAGGACTGCAGCAATGGAAGACGAAGAACATAGTACAGTTTTGTACCTACCATAAATGTAGATGTTCGAGGATTCCATTGCTGCAGTCCAATTCTACCCTCCCTCCTTCCCTCTGTGTTTAGGGGTGGTTGTGTAGGTGAGTTTACATGCTTATATTTTTGTATATATTGTTGTATATATTGTACATGTTTTTGGTGCAGGTTGTTTTGGGAATTGTCTTTTGGGTCTTCTGACATCTGGGGCAAGAAAAGACTGAGGAAATGACGCCTGTCATGCTGCATTAGTACCCTGACGTACTGACGTCAGTCTAAGGCGCCATGACCGACGTCAGCCTTATACTCTGGTATTCGGGCCGACTGGGACGCGGACTATACCCAGTAGTCAGGACTGCAGCAATGGAATCCTCGAACATCTACATTTATGGTAGGTACAAAACTGTACTCTCTTCGCTCCTCTTTCTCTGGCTTGCTCGCTTCGCTGGTTTACCTTCGCTCGCTCTCGCCGCTTCGCTGGCGCCGCTTCGCTGGCTCTGCCTTCTCAAGGGGCTCTCCGGCTCTCTCGCGGGCTCTTGCTCTCTCTCGCGGGCTCTTGCTCTCGCTCTCGCGGGCTCTCGCTCGCTCTCGCGGGCTCTCGCTCTCTCGCGGGCTCTCGCTCTCTCTCGGGCTCTCGCTCTCTCTCGCGGGCTCTCGCTCTCTCCTGGTTTTGCTCCATGGCTCTTGCTCTTCGCGGGTTCTTGCTCTCTCGCGGGTTTGCTGCTTTCTGGGGCTGCTGCTTTCTCTGCGCTTTTCGCTGGCGCCGCTTCTTCGCTTTCAAGGGCGCTGCTTCGCGGGCGCCGCTTGCTTCGGCTCTTGTTTCTTTCAAGGGCTCTCGCCGCTTTCTTTCGCTGGCGCTGCTTTCTCGGCGCTGCTTCTCGCGGGCGCCGCTGGCTAGTGGCGCCGCTGCTTTTCAAGGGCGCCGCTGCTTCGGGCGCCGCTTCGCTCGGCGCGCTTCATACGCGCTGCTCGCTTCATGGCTGGCGCCGCCGCTCATGGCCTTCATGTGGGCGCCAAGCCGCTTGGCTTCGCCGCTTGCGGGCGCCGCCGCCTTCGCGCTGGCTCGCCGCCTTCAAGGGCTCTCGCCGCTTCTCGCGGGCTCTCGCTCGCACACTATGGTTAGGACAGTACTTCTGTTTTGAATGAGAGGGTTCTTGCTTCTAGTTTTTTTCCTTTCTCTTTGAATTCTTTGTACTCTGGGTGGGGGCGTGTTAAGATTGCTTGGATTCAGTAATTGCTGTCAGCAGACTTGGCTTCAGTAATTGCTGTCAGCAGAACCAAAGGCATTTACTTTTACCCTTGCAAGCAAGACTGCAGATTTAGAACTCATCTGTAGAGGAGAGCTCTGCAATCTAGTTTTGCATGCTATCCAAAACTTTTCTGTGAGCCTGTCCTAGCAGTTTGACCACAAGACGGTCCAGGTTTCTGCTTAAGGCAGTGCTGCTGTTCAAATACTTTATAGCACAGTAATCCTTAACTACTGCAGTGGAGTATGTCAGAACACTGGGTACATCATTCTATCCATTATGCTGCTGTTCCTAGCAAGGACGCAGATGAGGAAGCTTCATTAGTAATGGAGAAACAGGTGGCATCACTGTGCCCAATTCCAACAGTACCCCATCCACTTCTACCCTGTATCAAGAATGAAATCTTTTTATGGCAGATGCAAATAAACCTCATCTTGGGAATCCCAGTTCAGTCTAGAGTGAGATTCCCAGTCTCAACGCGGATTCCCCTGTCACATCTGCAAAGGCAGTCTCTGGGAATCGAGGCTTAAGAGTAACTGGGACAAAACTTGGATATAGAAGAACATTGGCATAAGAGGTAATTTCAAGTATTTGCCAGCCAGGGATGATATTTGTTGGTCACTTTTGCAGCCGTAACTTATGAGACTCTCCAGCACCTGGAATTCATCATCTGATGTGACTTTTCAGAGGTGTGATCCTTATTCCAGTGGCTGGGTTGATGCTGCTTTAGCTGAGCTTTCTTCAGATACCTGGTATATAGTCATCATTCATCTGAAGTTTTCAGGTCTTCCTTCCAAACGTTTTGCTTGACAAGGGAGCATTGCAGTCCAACACTGATCCAAGATTAGGACCCGAGAGCATTGAGGGCTTGTACCCTAGTGGGGCCCTGATTGTTTTTTCTTTTTACTTGTGTGCATTTCTTTGTATATACTGTGGTTTGTATTGGTGACTGTGTTGAGCAGATGTCCAGGAACTGACTTGATCCATGGAGATTTGGGGTATGTTCTGTTCTGAAAAATCTCTTGTACCTTTAAGCGCATGTCCTTGTATCTTTTGCTAGGGCCAGAGCACACGTCGTTTAACTGCACTGTTTGCCTAGGTCTTCTCCTCAAGACCATTAAGAGAAGGCAGAAGCTTCACATGTATAACAGGCCAGGGATTTGTGGCATTACTGAAGTCTTCCCTGTCTGTAGACTTACAGCAGCAGAGTGGCATGGACATCCAATGTAAAATGGAGGGGTTTACAACCACCGGGAGGAGGAAGGGGATTGTATAAATTTAAGTACAGTTTTTCTGGCCAGAGGTACTGGTTCTTTAGAGAAGCACTCAGTCTGCGTGCCTTATGCTTGCAACTGAGGCTACTGTCTGCCCTCCGGTAGTCTGTGTACTTGTGGCCACTAGCACGTCTCATCAACTTGGATCAGACCTTGACATTTGCCTCTGAGCGCCACCTGATTGTCCGAGAAGTGGAGGGGCTGTTTCTACAATTGTAAGGTGCAGATGTCTTTTTTAACTTGGAATCCATTAATATGCCCCATGTGGTTCTAAACTCTCTGGCAGCTGCCTGCCCTCTTTTCCCAAGGCATCCTCTTTTCACTCTGACAGCTGCCTGCATGTAATTTTGTTCTCATAGCACCAAGCACACCTGTCCCAAGATTTGCTTAAGTTAGGCTTTCCTTCAGTTTTTCTGTACCCTGCATCCTGACTTTGTCACCCTCCTTACATGAGTAAGAGGGAGATTTCCCCAGTGAAAGCTTCAGATTCCAGATTCATGTCTTTAAGATGAACTGGATTGAAGGTTGCAGTGGCCCCCCCCCAGTGGATTGATGCAGATATGTTCATAGGTTCATAAGTGTACACTAGGCTAACAATCACTAAGGCCTTTAAAAGCGTAACCATACATCCACAAATTTTATGTGGGGGTGATTTCTGATCATCAGGTGCCAGCCGTGGGGGTGAAGTTCTGATTATTCATCCATTGGTCTAAGTTGTGCTTAAATACGGTTAGGGTGAAACTGTTTTTCTCATGGATGGTGAGCCTGTTCTGAGAAATGTACGTCTGTCCAGCATGTCCTATTTATGTTGGAAGCAAAATTTGTCTCTTGTTCAAGTAGTTGACTGTTTTGCGAGTACATTAGTCCCTTTTTTAGAGAGGTCATGTCATTTGGGGAAAACACTGTCACGAGAGAACACATCACGTGATATTTTCTGGAGGTATGACTCTCAGAAGAAGTAATGGGGTCATCTTTGTCTAGGGCCCCCCAAACCAGTGATTATCCTCAGTCCAGGAAGCCCTACAGATGTGTCCAAAAATGTTGGATTTAGCCCCCCCCCCTCCAAAAAAAAAAAAAAAAAAAAAAAACTTATGCCTCCATCCATTCATTTCTTAAATGGGGACTGGGCATCCCCAGGCTAGGGAAGAATCCATTCTTTCCTACTTGGAAGTATTGATCTCTCCATCCGTTCTATGGTGAGAATCAAGGGCTGAGAGCTGTAGCTGTCCTCCATGGGGACGCATGGCCTCCACATGCCAAATTCCCCATTGCATACTTTGCACACTCGCTAGGCCCAGTTCATTCATTCGGCAAGTCTGATAATCTTTCCTCCCAAGGATGTGCAAGTTAGTGTACAGTCATGCTCAGCCTCCCTTGCTAAGACCCCTGTCACCTGCACTGTAGAGGCATTTGTGTCTAAGGATCTTACTGTAAACACACAGTGCATCTGTAAGCTGTTCAGGAAGTAAACTGGCAGCAGGCTAAAATCATTCTAATGATATAGAAAGATGGCTAGATTGGTTTGGGAATAAGTTCCGTCTTTCAGGAGCCTTGAATGTTGATGCAGACACTCGTGTCAGTAACATATTGCTAGGGAACTCCAGGATAGCTTTGGAGAAGGGGGAGTGTAGGATGAGACGCTGAAGACAAATAAGGATTGACCAGATACAGAACTGTTATGAAGCGGGGGAATCTGCCCTAAAATGTGATTTTTGCAGATGCAGTACTGCTACTTTGGCAGGGTCATTTATACAGTGACATTCTTGGCCGAGGTCCCAGTCCCTGTCTGAGGACATGAAGGCTTAGCTCTGTGGTGCTCCTTTAGATAAAAGCTTACTTTTTGTTCTCCCATCTTAAAATGTATTTAAAAGTCTGGAGGATAAAGAGGAGGATTTGGAGTCTTAAAGTTTTGTCCTTCCATTTCCCAAATATAACTGAAGCTGTTAAGATCTGTTTGTTCACTTCAGTGCTAGAACTGATCGCTGCAGGCAGTAGTCATCTCAACACCCTCAGCAATTCTCCAAGCTTAAAAACTTTTTTTTCATTCACTTGTATAATGCAGCAAGCTTCCCCATTTTGTTAGGTCTTGCTGCATATTGATCAAGCATAATTTAGGTGCTCCCATGCCCCAGGTTCTATTTTACCTAACCTTTTTTGCAAGTATTACTTTTCCTTTTTATGTTCAGCAGGAATAGCAAAGGCTGATGTAGCAGTTTGAGAGTTATGGGGTTTCTTTGATTGCAGCTTAGTTCTCCCTGTTCTTTAATGAACAGTGAGGCTTGGGCTGGTTTGCATTATTTTTATGCATTAATTGATTTTTTTTGTGCCTAAAAGAAGGTGCTGAGTTTTAAAAAAGCAACCATGTAGCCACAAGGTTCTCCCTACCCTAAATATATACTGTGTTGTACACTTGGGGGCAAAACACATGGTTGTAGTGTGTTATCTATCAACTTTAGCTCCAGGAACATTGCATGTTCATTTTTGAAAGGCTTTTTTTCTGAACTCCAACCCAGGAAAATTTAAGACAAGGTGATCAGGAATTCAGACACTTTCTCCAGCTGTATTAGGAACCCAACCACAAGTCAGAGACCAAACTTGAGCCCACAGCAAGGCTGAAGCCTTTGGAATTTCACATTTTTTGGTTACTGTACCTCTCAACTGTACAGATTTTTGCAGACTGAAGAGTTTTCTTCATATCTTTGGTATGTTCATAATATTGTAGTTTTGTGGCATCTTAGTGGCAAGTCATTAAAGACAAGTTTAAAAAAAAAAAAAAAAAAAAAAAAAAAAAAAGCCGTTCATTTGGGTTTTGGACTTCACATCCTTCAGAAAACTCATGCTAATGCAAAATCTATTCTTTCAACTTTGTAAGAACAATATTTAAACATTGCCCCTATTTTGGGGCCTTTGTCCCACGTTTGCTTAATGGTTTTGTCCAGATTTCTTGCTCTAAGAGCTTGGGAGGAGGTATGGAGGTTTGTCTTAAACGGATTCTGCTGCTGGGGAAGGCAGAGTAGTTTCTCAGCTTCATTTCTCCAAGACTTGTGTTTCTAATACCATGATGGGAATGGACCCCATTCCCAAGGTTGGGTATGATTAAAGTTCATGAAATTAGTGTTTTCAGTCTTTGATACTGGCCAAAAGTGCAGTTATTCATATGGGGTTATATGTATTGGTAACATCTAAAAATGACTAAATTCATTTTTTATTAGATCTGTTGCTCCTACTGCTATTAGAACTGGGTACTTTTCATTCCACATAGCTTTTGTTTTAGCCTTCAAATCCTGATATTTAAAGACTAAAAGTGATTGCTGTGTGTAGTAATCGCAGTGATCAGTGCTACTTTTCTTCATGTACTGTTATATGTGGTTTTCTCATGTGTTTTTTTTAACTTTTGGTAATGGGTGAGACCATGTGGTACACGCTAAGTCATTTCTCTAATGTTTTGTGGTTTACCAGTGCTCCTCAGCTACTTCTATATTGTAGTGGTTACACAATCCTCAGTGCAGCAGTCTTGGCCAATTACTGTGCCTTTCAGTGTAAAGGCCCTCTGCCATGAGTATATTACATCCTGCAACAAGATGCGAGTCTGTTCCAGTTTTTTTTTAAGAGCCTGCATTTGTCTGTTTTTCCCACCTTTTAAGTGGATTTCGTAAGCCCATGGTAGTGAACTACATACTCTTTGGTTGCCATTATTAACCCTTCATCTTTGGTTTCAGTTCACTTCTCTGTTATTATTCCTGTGTGAAAGCTTGGTCAACATGAGGTGGTTGCAGGAGATCTTTGTACCTGCCTCTGTATTTATGAATTTTCCACGTTTCCTATTTTTGGCACATTTTAATTGCTGTCTGATTTGTCTTCTGGATTGGTTTCCGTTCCTACTTCACATCAGAATGCTTCTGCTCATCTAAAAGATGTCATCTTAGACAACTTCTCTTTTAAAACTTGCACTGTTTGGATCTGATGAGGTCAATGGATATGTATATAGTCCTTTGCTTGCAGATCTGTACATGTAACAAATTTTAGGGAGGCCCATACCTCCAGAGTCATGAATATATAATTTTGGTATACACTGACATATTTTATATAACATTTGATAAGAATGAAGCATTTTTGTTGGTGCCACTTGATCCATTAATTTTTAGGGCCAGTTACCCCAAAAACTTAAGTTGGAACAACAAGAGCAAGTTGATGTACAACTTGGAACTTTATTCCTAGATGTCAGGACATTTTTCAGTATCCCTTCTAGCCTTCTGAAGTATTCCTTACTGAGTTTTATCCACATTTGTTTTATTATTGATTTCTTCTGTTCCCAAACATGTATACACTCCCTCCTGCTCAAGTTCTTATCACATTACTGTCCCGGGTTGATAGTTTCTTGGTGCTGCAGCTTTCATGTTTTGTGTTTTCATATATTTATCAAAACTAAGTATTCTTGTATCTGAGCAAATTTTAACAATTTGTAGTTGTGCTTTGAAATACTTACCTGTTTAACTATGTAGTTTTAAGTCCTCCACAAAAAGTTGCTGAGGAATCTTTAAAGTTGTTTTCTGGCAGCTAAGTTATATCCATAGCCTAATCTGTTAAGTAAACCACTTAATAGGTTAAGGGCAAGATAGAACAGTGCTGGTGACTAAGAATCACCCTGGAATGTCCCTTTTAAATTATCCCTAGGATAATTTGCTAACCGTATGGTTCATCTGCAGAGTGGGTTGCCACTTAGTCACTGTTATGTATTTGGTCAGTGTAAGGTGGCTTGTACATCTGTAAGCATTTATCCATGATTGTGGAATGCTGTGAAATGCTTTTTTTGTAATCTATTCAATGTCATACTTAAATCCTTCTTTTTTAGTTCATAGGATGGCTTGCAAGTTAACTGTTGGAGTATCATTTATCCTGTTAACCATGTTGATGTCTGGTTAGGATGCACATACAAGTAATTCTTACTCAAAGATAAATTTTCAGATAAAGATGTTAATTCATTTAGCCTGAAGTTAGGTATTGCATCTGGGCCCGGGGTTTTCCAAATAGTTTTTTTTTATTTTGTTTGAATTTGTGCCCATAACTTCATCCCATTTCATATTCTGTACATCCAAATTCCTTGTTTATTTTACATTTGTTGACTGGAATTATCCGACTGAGCTGAAGAGCCCCCTTTCATTGGAGGCCTGGGGAGAAAAGATCCAACATACACAAGTTTCATTATAAATTAGCATTAGACAGCAATGTTACAGGATTATTACAAGGCATTAAGTAGCAGTACAGTGTTATACAGTGTCAATAGTCAGGAGTATAGCATAACTATTTCAAGATGTGTAAAAAGAAAAGTCATCAAGATGAGTGCACTTTTTGGGGTAAGTGGTTACCAAAACCCAGATGTTTATCAAGTTTCACTGTTGCAGTCATTACACTTGGGTTATCCTGCTGGCAGGCTACCTGTAGTTGGCCTGAATTCCAAAGTCCTGGTCCGGCGTCTTTTGCTGTTGCCTCTTCCCTGACGTCAGAGCGCCAGGGGTATACAAGATGCAGCCGATGCCATTTTCTTCAGTCTTTCTTGCCGTGCGGTGCCTGAAGCAAAAGCAGTTCAAGTGCCGGTTGGCAGACTCCTGAGATTTTCGAAATTGAATTTCAGATCCGAAGTCTTCAATAAAGCTAAGTACCCCATTGGGGTAACTTTTTCTTGCTCCAGACCGATGTCAGTAAAAGTTAACAATTGTATTTCTTGTGGTAAGCAAATACCGCATAAGGATTTTCATTCTTACTGTATTCCTTGCCTAGGACCTGACCATGATGTTGCTAGTTGTCGGATGGCCGTGTTTCACTGTTGCAGTCATTACTCTTGGGTTATCCTGCTGGCAGGCTACCCTGCAGTCGGCCAGAATTCCAAAGTCTAGGTCCGACGTCAGTTGCTGTCTCCTCTTCCCTGACGTCAGTGCGCCAGGGGTATAAGATGCAGCCGACGCCATTTTCTTTAGTCTTTCTTGACGTGCGGTGCCCGAAGCAAAAGCAGTTCGCAAGTGCTGGTCGGCTGACTCCTGAGGTTTTCAAATCTGAATTTCAGAACCGAAGTCTTCATTAAAGCTAAATACCCCGTTGGGCAAACTTTTTTTTCTTGCTCCAGACCGATGTCAGAAAAAATTTCTTGTGGGAAACATCTCCATAAGGATTTTCACTCCTACTGTATTCCTTGCCTAGGCCCTGATCACAACGTTGCTAGCTGTCTGTTTTGTGCTTGATTTAACCAGCGCACTATCAAGCATCAATTCGATTTTGCATTTCATTACTTTGGCCGAAGATTTAATTATATAATGCCGGCGGAACAGCCGACAACTGGAGGTTACAAAAAACGTAAGGACAAGGATAGGTCCAAAACAGACGACTAAGCCTCTTCCAGGCCAGCCGCCAGTTCTCAGGTGCTTTCGCAGCCCCTGGCGCCCGCTACCTCACAGCCACAGGCCGCTACAGACTCCCACGTGGAGCTGACTGGGCCTCTGGAAACTCAAGGTATTGGATACTCGGAAATCACTCCCTCAGATGGGTCCGGAGCCACTGAGCTGCATCTGCTTCTGAGGGTGTCTTCAGACCTACACAGCTATATGTTAAGCCATCTTCAGCTTCAAAGACTAAAGCAGCTCTAAAGGCAAAGAAACAAGTACAGCATTCTCCTACTCAGACTTCCATGCCTAAAACAGAGATGCTCAAAATGGCCGAAGACCTAATTGCTTTGATCAGGGGCTCCCATCCCCCTCCTGATAAGAGGCCTAGGCAAGAGAGAGAGTATGATTCTTCTGATCAGGTATCTATTTCCTCTTGATTCCTCTTCTGAACAGGATTACTCCATGCTTTCCTATGAGGTTTCTGATGCTGAAGAATCCATTCCTTCAGCCTCTCCTCCTGAGGACTATTCTTTTGGGGAAACACTGCATACTGTGAGGGAGCATTTCCATTGGGAGAGCCAAGATTATTCTGAATCTAAGAAAAGGCTTAGAGACTTTCTGCTTCTTCCTCAGCACAGTCCACTTGATATTCCACCTGTCCTAGACATTGTAGATGTATTTTCAGAGGGCGGACTGTCCCTTGATTCTTTACCCCCTGCACCTGCTAAGCCAGACAGATACTACAGGGTCCCGGATTCTCATAAATTCCTATATAAAAACCCCGCTGCTGACCCGGAAACTGTATCTCAGGGTCCCAAGGGGGTTAAAGCTTCTACTTCAAAAAACCCTGTCCTCTCTGATAGGGATTCTAGGGCTCTAGACAGATGGTGGAAAAAAGTTTACACTTCTGCCACCCTGGCTGTAAGGGCTTGTCAATTTCATATGCTTAAATATCAGCAATATTTAATGTCTCTTCTTAAACATAAAATGTTGACAAATACTGAATGTTCAGAGAACAAGGAATTGCAGGATTTATTGCATGCAACTGAACAAGTGGGAAAGCATACTTTGCAATGTGGTTATGATTCACTGGAGGCCTCTTGCAGGGCCACTGTTACAGGTTCTGTTATTAGAAGTCATGCTTGGTTAAAGGAACAGAATCTGCCTGATCATGTTAAAGCAAAATTATTAGATGCACCATTACAGCATGATACTTTGGTACTAAAGCAGAAGAGGTGTTGAAAAAAATGGAGGATAAAGCAAAATCCGTGCAGTGAAGGATTTCTTACAGGTACAGCCACCCAGGTTTAGTAGGAACTGGCCTTCTAAAAATTGGTCCTTTCCAGTCTGAGACAGACCACAAAGAGGCAGATACAGGTGTCACAGAGGCAGATCTCAGCCCCAAGGCTCATACAGGCCTAAACAATGGGGTGCTCCTACCTCCAAAAGCGGAGAAGACAAATCGCAACCTTACAGGAAACCGTCCCAATGACTTTCCTCTACCAGTTCCAAGCAATTTTCTTTTGACAGCCCCCTTGGGGGGAAAGCTAGCACTTCTTTCATCATATTGGCAAATTACCCAAGACAAATGGGTCCTGAACATAGTGTCCCAAGGCTTACAGGTTCCATTTTCACACTCTACCAAGGTCAAAGGACATGCCAGACCTGCCACACAATCAATGGGCAGAGGCACAAAACCAAATTACAGCTCTCATGGACATGAGGGCCATTCAGCAAGTACCACAAGAGCAGGGGCAAGGATTGTATTCCAGGCTTTTCCTAGTATCCAGGAAGGACAAAACCTGGAAACTAATTCTGGACCTGTCTATACTAAATACGTTTCTGGAAGTTCCAAAATTCAAAATGTTGACTTTTCAGCAGCTACTGCCCATGCTGGGCAAGAGGGCTTGGCTCGTAACTTTGGACCTAAAGGAGGCATATCTGCATGTCCCAATCGGACAATCTTGCAGAAGATACCTCAGATTCATAGCTGGCTCAATGCATTGCCAATTCTCTGCACTGCCCTTTGGCTTATCTTATGCACCCAGGGTCTTTACAAAATGCCTGGCACCAATAATTGCGTTTTGCAGACAAAAAGGAATTCAAATATATCCCTACTTGAACGATTGCCTAATTCGAGCAGAGAACAAAGACACTTCTAAAGCATCTGGCATTTGTAAAACGATTACTTATTGGCCTAGGGTACACAGTAAATGAAAATAAATCAAAACTAGTGCCCTCTCAAGAGGTTATATTCCTGGGTGCAAGCTTAAATACAACTGCCCAGATGGCTTATCCTCACACCAGACCAGCAAAAACTGACTACTTACTTCAAGAAATTGGCAACAAAAAACACTTATCTGCAAGGAAAATCCTGCAGGCCTTGGGTTTCATGGCATCCTGCATTCTTCTAATTCCATATGCCAGACTGCATATGAGGAAACTACAATGGTATCTGAAAAGTGTTTGGACTCAGCATTCACAGCCTGGAGACGATAATTGCACTCATTCCCTGCCTACAACAGGAGGTTCGATGGTGGGCAGAAGACTGTCACCACAACAAGGGTCTGCCATTCAGTTTACCCACAGCCAGACTGACACGGACAACGGATGCATCAGCTTATGCCTGGGGGGCCCATATGGCAGGAAAATGTATTCAGGGCACATGGCCTGCAAACCAGATGCATCTTCACATCAAAAATATGCTAGCTGTACAAAATGCCCTGACAGCTTTCAAGGACCTGCTTCATCCAGGACAGATGTTCATCGTGGTACCCTGCTGCAGTCATCACACTTGGGTTATCCTGCCGTCAGCCTGAATTCCAAAGTCTTGGTCCGGCGTTGGTTGCTGTCACTTCCTCCCTGACGTCAGAGCACCAGGGGGTATATCAGAGGCATCCAACGCCATTTTCTTCAGTCATTCTTGCCGCGCAGTGCCTGAAGCAGATCGCTAGTGCCGGTCGGGCGACACCTGAGATTTTCGAATAGTTTCAGTCCGAAGTCTTCAAAGTTAAGTACCCCATTGGGGAACCTTTTCTTGCCTCAGTCCGATGTCAGAAAAAGTTAACAATTGCATTTCTTGTGGGAAGCAAATACCTCATAAGGACTTTCATTCTTTTTGTATACCTTACTTAGGCCCAGACCATGATGTCACTGGTCTGTTTTGTGCTAGGTTCAATAAGCAAACTATAAAGCAACGCTTTGATTTCGCACGACACTACTTCAGTAGAAAATATAATTACACTATGCCGTCGGAGCAACCGACTACCAGCGTGCATAAAAAACGCAAGGATAAAGACAGGCAGCCTAGATCCAAGCCAAACTCCGAGGCCTCGGCTGGGCCGGTCGCCGGTTCTCCAGTTTTCAGTGAGGCGCCTACGCATCCCCTGGCTACCGCTGAATTGGATCCCCAGGCTGCTTCGGATCCCCCAGCAGAGAGTTCTAGGCAGACGCAGCCTTTTTCCTTGGGCCCTACTGACGACATTGCAGTAGGGGAAGCCGGTGCTGTAGAAACACTTTCTGAAGGTGTCTTCAGACAGACTACCCTCACCATAAAATCTTATAGTAAGCTTAAGACTCTAAAACCAAAAAAGCCTACACTTCAGTCTCCATGTCAAGGCCCTATGCGTAAGAAACAGATGCTTAAAATGGCTGAAGATTTGATTTATTTGATCAGGGGTTCCCAACCCCCCACGACCAAGGGCCTAGACAAGAGGAGGATTATGCCTCCTCTGATCAAGCGTCTTTCCTCAGGCTCCTCTGAGGAACAGGATTACTCCTTTCCCCTTATGAAGATTCTGATGCTGAAGACTCCATTCCCTCAGCTTCCCCCCTGAAGATTATTCCTTTGGGGAAACTTTACACACCATGAGGGAACATTTCCACTGGGAAGGTCAGGACTACTCTGACTCAAAGAAAAGGCTTCGAGAGTTCCTTTACTCCCCCAGCACTGACCACTTGCTATACCTCCAGTTTTAGACATTGTGGATGATGTCTTCGTAGAATCTAGTCTAAATCCAGATTCTCTGCCTCCTGCTCCAGCCAAACCAGATAGTTACTATAGAGTGCCTGACTCTCACAAATTCCTTTGAAAAAGCCCTGCTGCTGATTCAATCTCCCAGGGTCCCAAAGGGGGTAAGGCTTCTATGGCAAAAAATCCTGTACCCTCAAAGGGACTCCAGAGCACTAGATAGGTGGGGGAAGGTGGATTACACCTCAACTACTGTAGCTATGAGAGCACTAAATTGTCATTTTCACATGCTTAAATACCAGCAATTCGTAATGTCTCAAATAAAACAAAAGATGGGCACGCACCCTCAACAGTCTGAATTCAAGGAAATGCAAGATCTGTTACATGCATCTGAACAGGTGGGCAAACATACTTTACAATGTGGTTTTGATGCCTTGGAAGCTTCCTCTAGAGCAGCTGTTACTGGGTCTGTTATACGTAGGCATGCTTGGCTAAAGGAACAATCTCTGCCTGATCTTGTTAAAGCTAAGTTACTGGATGCACCCTTACAGCAGGATGTCTTATTTGGGGTTAAAGCAGAGGAGGTTTTAAAGAAAATGGAGGATAAGGCAAAAGCTTTGCAGACTGTCGAAGATTTCTTACAGGTACAGCCGTCAGGCTTCAGCAGAAATTGGCCAACAAAAAATTGGCCCTTTCCAGCTTCTGACAGACAACAGAGGGGTAAATACAGGCGCCCAAGGGGTAGAGGACAAGCACAAATCCCTTACAAACCTTGCCAGTGGGGCACTACAACACAGAAGGGAGGAGAAGACAGGTCCCAAACCACTAAAGGCAAACACAATGACTTTAACTTCAAACTGCCAAGCAAAACTCTCTTGGCAGCTCCCTTGGGAGGAAAATTAACACTTTTTGCAGACAACTGGCACATCGTCACAAAGGACAAATGGGTCCTAGACATCTCACACTGATACAGATTTCATTTCCACACCTTGCCAAGGATAAAAGGAATGCCAAAACTGCCACTAAATCAATGGGCAGAGGCACAAAAACAGATTACAGCTCTCATGGACATGAGCGCCATTCAACTGGTACCTACACGGGAGCAAGGCCAAGGATTTTACTCGAGGCTTTCTAGTCCCCAGAAAGGACAATGCTTGGAGACCTATTCTGGACCTATCAATTTTAAACGCCTTCTTGCAAGTACCCAAATTCAAGATGCTAACACTACAGCAGCTTCTTCCCATGTTGGGCAAGAAAGCCTGGCTAGTAACTGACCTCAAGGAGGCATACTTGCATGTCCCTATCAGACAAAGTTGCAGAAGATACCTCCGTTTCATTGCAGGTTCAACCCATTACCAATTCTCTGCACTGCCCTTTGGCTTATCTACTACGCCCAGGGTCTTCACAAAGTGCCTGGCACCAGTAATTGCATACTGCAGACAGAGGAATTCAAATATACCCATACCTGGACGACTGTCTCATCCAAGCAGAAAGCAAGGACATTCTCTTACAACACCTGGCTTTTGTAAAACCTCTTCTAAGTTGCCTAGGGTACACAGTAAACAAAAAGAAATCAAAACTAGTGCCTTCACAAAATGACATTCCTGGGTGCCAGCTTGAATACAACGGCCCAGATGGCTTATCTGACGCCAGACAAACTACAGTTAACTCAATATTTCAGAACAATGGCAACAAAGACCCAATTCCCTGCAAGAAAAGTTCTGCAAGCCTTTGGCTTCATGGCATCTTGCATACTACTAATACCATTTGCAGAACTGCATATGAGGAAATTACAATGGTACCTAACAAGCGTATGGACTCAACACAGCCACAGCTTGGAAACAATGATAAATCTCATTCCCTGCCTTCAACAGGAGTTTCTATGGTGGTCACAGGCATGTCACCTCAACAAGGGTCAGCCTTTCACCCTACCTCCAGTCAGGCAAACTATGACAACAGATGCATCGGAGTATGCCTGGGGGGGGGGGGCACACATGGCAGAACGGTGCATTCAAGGCATATGGACAGCAGATCAAAGGAATCTGCACATCAATCAAAAAGAAATGCTAGCTGTACAAAATGTTCTGACAGCCTTCAAGGACCTCTTACATCCAGGACAGCTTATCATAAGGACAGACAACACAGTAATGTGGTACATAAAACAAGCAAGAGGAGGGTACACACTCCTACCCTCATTGCAGGCAAGCAATTTCCTTGTGGAACACAGCACTGGCTTAATTACAAGCCCAGTTCCTGCCAGGAAAAAAGAACACATTGGCAGGCGACCCAAGCAGAAACATCTTGGATCCCCACGAGTGGAAACTGGATCCACAAGTATTCGCAATGATAACTCAAAAATGGGGGCTCTCAGACGTAGACCTGTTTGCCAGCCCTCAAAACTATCAGCTAACAAAGTTTTGCACAAGGACTTTTCACCATTAAGCTTGGAAAGTGGACGCACTCTCATTCAGTTGGAAAATGCTAACAGTATATGCCTTTCCTCCACTACCCCTTCTCACAAAGGTGCTACTGAAAGTCAGGCTGGAGAGACCCCGAATGATACTCATTGCCCCAGACTGGCCACGCCAGCACTGGTACCCACTATTAAGGAATATGGCCCAGGGCCCACCATGGATTCTACCACAAATTACTCACCTGCTCACACAGCAAGACAATCAGATTCTACACAGCCAGCTCAAAACCTTAAACTTGGCTGCATGGCAGATCACCTAAGCAACCAGCCAGCTCCTCTCTCTCAAGCTGTTATGGAAGTTATTCTAGAGGCCATGAGGCCCAGCACCAGGAAAGCCTACTCAGACAAATGGAAAAGGTTTTGCGCCTGGAACCATGCTAAAGGCCAAAACACCCTTCAGCCAGACATACCTCAGATTCTGCAATATCTAACTGAGATGTTACACAAAGGGCTTTCTTTTTCATCTATTAAAATCCACGCCTCAGCTATTTCTGCTCACTACAACACGGATCCTCCCTTTTTTTCACATCCACTCCTGAGGCAGATGTCCTTCAAGAATGCAACTGCAGTCATAACATGTGGGTTGTCCTGCCTCAGGCAGCCCTCGGTCGGCCGGATTCCAAAGTCTGGGTCCGACGTCGGCTGATGTCGCATTTCTGTCCGACGTCAGAGCGGCTGGAGTACATAAGCATCAGCCGACGCCATTTTCTCCAGTCTTTCTTGCCGCGCGGTGCCCGAAGCAGAAGCAGTTCGCAAGTGCCGGTCGGTCAGCTCCTGTATTCTACGATACCGAAGTCATCAAAAAAGCTAAGTACCCCATTGGGGACCTTTTCTTGCCTCAGCCGATGTCAGAAATTACTGAAAAAGTTAACAATTGTCTTTGTGGTAAACAAATACCTCATAAGGATTTCCACTCTTACTGCCTCCCTTGCCTGGGCCCAGACCACGACGTCTCGGCCTGTGTAGCCTGTGCTCGCTTCAACAAGCGCACTTTCAGGCGCCGGGCGGAGTTCGCTGAAGATTTTTTTCGGCGATAAATTTGCTTACACCATGCCGTCTGATCTTCCGACATCGCAAACTCCCAAAAAGCGAAAAGACCGGGACCGACATCCTCGGCCCGCGTCTACTATAGACGCCACCCCAAAACCTAGCGCGAGTGCTCCGGTTCACTCTGAGACCGTCTCTCCACCGCTCCGAACCGAAGACACCGCATTACTGACTACTCCGATTCCAGACATTACTCCGCCAGTTATAGATTTTCCTCCGGATACCGAAACCGAGGAAATGCCCGAGACCATTGCTGTAGACAAGGTCACTCCTGCACGTGGAGCTGCCAGGCCTCCTTTGGCCATGTCTGTTAAGGCCTACACTAGGGCTAAGGCAGCCAGCAAAACAAAGCATATTACTTCTAAATCCTTACCTCAGCTGACTCCAGAGACACATTATGTCCATGGCTGCTGATTTGATTTCCATGATTAGAGGTTCACAGGCCCATCCTGAGAGAGGATCCCAGCCTCCTCCTGATAAAAGGCCCCGGGTTGAACCCTCTGACCCTACTCCTTCAGATGAAGATTCTGAGGGCTCTGTCCACTCAGCCAGGAAGAGGTCTTCCGGACCTGTGAGGACTCGGATGCAGAAGATTCCATCCCCTCTGCCTCCCCTCCTGAGGATATTTCTTTTGGGGAAGTGCTGCAGACCATGAGGGAACATTTCAAGTGGCAAGGTCAGGAATATTCTGATTCTAGGAAACGTCTTAGGACTTTCCTTAAGAAGCCTCAGCACAGGCCCTCAGCTATTCCTCCTGTACTTGATGTTCTGGATGATTTGTATTCTGACTCTAGTGCTACCCCTGATTCTCTCCCTCCTGCTCCAGCCAAGCCAGACAGGTATTACAGGGTCCCCGAAACTCATTCCCATTTATTCAGGGCCCATACTGCTGATTTGGAAACTATTTCACTGGGGCCTAAAGGAGTTTCAGCCTCCACCTCTAAAAATCCTTTGCCCTCCAACAGGGAAGCTAGGTCATTAGAGAGATGGGGCAAAAAGGTTTAACACATCCACTACCTTATCTATGAGAGCTTTAAATTGCCTTTTTCATATGTTACAATATCAGGATTATCTGTTAGAAGATTTACAAAAAACATTAGCCACTCCTGATCCTTTAGACATGAAGACTTTGCAGGAAGCTGTACATAACACTCAGCAAGTAAGCAATCACTTCCTGCAGTGTGGATATGATGCACTGGAAGCTTCATGTAGGGCAGCTATGACAGGGGCAGTCATTCGTAGACATGCTTGGTTAAAAGATCAACCTCTACCAGATCATGTAAAAGCAAAACTTCTGGATGCACCTTTGGAAAAGAACAAGCTTTTTGGTGCAAATGCTAAGGATGTGTTAAAGACCATTGAAGAAAAAGCAAAATCAGTTCAGACTGTGAAAGATTTCCTCCAGGTTCAACCCCCCAGATTCAGTAGGAACTGGCCTTCAAAAAACTGGTCCTTTCCTAATCCAGAAAAGTTTCAAAGGGGTAAGAACAGACGTGGCCGAGGAAGAGGCCAATACAGAGACCCTTACAGGGGATGACAATGGCAGCCAGGAAATCAAAGAAGTAACGCAGGGGTTTCGCCTGCCCCACAACCACAATCTCAATGACTTTCCTCTACTACCGCCTACCAGGGAACAACTAGAAGCTCCCTTAGGTGGGAAATTATCTCTGTTTGCAGAAAACTGGCACAGACTGACAAAGGACAAATGGATTTTGGACATTATAGACCGAGGGTGCAGGTTTCATTTCCATACCTTACCAAGAAAACAAGGCATGCCAAACCTACCACAAAATCAGAGGGCAGAGGCTATCAAGCAAATCACTCTGCAGACTCGAATGAAAGCAATAGAAATAGTTCCACAACAAGAACAAGACCAGGGGTTTTACTCAAGACTGTTCCTTGTTTAAAGAAAAGAATCTCAATGGAGACCAATACTGGACCTTGTCCGCATTAAACACCTTTCTCATAGTACCAAAGTTCAAAATGCTGACTCTACAGCAACTCCTTCCCATGCTGGGCAAGGGGTCGTGGCTGATTACTCTGGACCTCAAGGAGGCATACCTGCATGTCCCTATCAGACACAGCTGCAGAAGATACCTCAGATTTCTTGCAGGGCCAGAGCATTATCAATTCTCAGCATTGCCATTTGGCTTATCTACTGCGCCCAGAGTATTTACAAAATGCCTGGCTTCAGTAATTGCTCATTGCAGGCTCCAGGGTATACAAATTTACCCGTACCTGGACGACTGCCTCATACAAGCGGACGACAAGTTGATGACAAAAAACCTGAATTATGTCATACAATTACTTCAAGCTCTGGGATACACAGTCAACTTTCAAAAGTCAAGACTGCAGCCATCCCAGCAAATCTTCTTAGGGGCCAAACTAGACACAGCCTCAGATGGCTTACCTGACAGAAGACAAGCAAGAGAAGTTAACTCAGTACTTCAAAGGTTTAGCAAAACTCACCCAGATGACTGCAAGGAGATTCCTACAGGCCCTGGGTTACATGGCATCCTGCATTCTCCTGGTTCCATTAGCAAGACTACACATGAGAAAGCTTCAATGGTACCTAAAAAGCATTTGGTCTCAACACAGCAACAACTTGGAGACAAACATACCACTCATTCCATGCCTACAAAAGGAATTCTTATGGTGGGCCTCGGTGAGCCAGGCAAACACAGGTATGTCATTCAAAAAACCACAGATAACACAGACCATGACTACAGATGCCTCAGACCTTGGATGGGGGGCACACATGGAAGGCAGGTGTATACAAGGACAATGGTCTCCAAAGGAAACACATCTGCATATAAACCAAAAGGAAATGCTGGCAGTAATGCATGCCATCGAGGCCTTTCAACACCAACTCCAGCAAGGCCATTTAATGATATGGACAGACACCACTGTGATGTGGTACGTAAACAAGCAGGGGGGCACCCACTCTTACCCCCTTTGCAGACTGACATTGCAGCTTTGGGAGAAATCACTGAGCCTAAACATCCAGTTACAATCCCAGTTTGTTCCAGGAAAAGACAATGTGTTGGCGGACAGCCTAAACAGGAATTTCACAGATCCACACGGGTGGAGGTTACATCCGAAGGCCTTCAGACAACTCACTTCGACATGGGGCAAGCCAGAAGTGGACCTATTTGCCTCTCACCTCAACCATCTTCTACTTCAATTTTGCACAAGGACATACCATCCAAAAGCTTGGAAAATTGATGCCCTCTCATTCAGCTGGAAATCCCTAGCAATCTATGCATTCCCACCTCTGCCACTGACCTCAGTATTACTAAAGATCAAAGCAGAGAAGCCCAAGGGAATCATAGCTCCGGACTGGCCAAGACAACACTGGTACCCACTACTACGGAGCATATGTCACACCAGGAGGTGGGCCCTCCCCCAGTGGCCTCTACTTTTGACTCAACACAATTTCAAAACACTGCATCCAAATCTTCAGACACTGCAGCTAACAGCCTGGGAGATCCCATAAATAACTTCAGCTTATCTCTTTCCAAGGAATTTCAGCGGAAACTAACAGAGGCTCGAAGACCATCCACCAGAAAGGTTTACTTAGCAAAGTGTTAAAGATTCAGCAATTGGAATACCAGCAAGGGACATGATGCATCATTGTTTAACATCCCACTCATCTTGGAATATTTGGCAGATATGTTAAAGAACAGCCTCTCATATTCTTCCATAAAGATACATGCATCTGCTATTTCAGCTTGATACAACACTGATCCTCCTGTTTTTTCTCACCCCTTACTAAGGCAATTTCTCAGGGGAATCAAGAACATTAAGCCACCAAGAAAGGCCCCAGTGCCAGTCTGGGACCTCAATTTTGTCTTAGAAAAACTGACTCTACCTCCATTTGAGCCAGCAGCTTCAGTTGACTTGCAATTTCTCTCATGGAAGACAGCTTTCCTGTTGGCAATTACCTCAGCAAGAAGGGTTTCCGAGCTACAGGCCCTAATGGCAATACCACCCTTTATTATTTTTCATAGAGACAGGGTTTCATTAAGGACCAACCCTACTTTTATGCCAAAGGTGGTATCTAGGGTTTCTTTAAATCAAACCATTCATCTGCCTGCCTTCTTCCCCAATCCTGAGAATTAGGGGGAAAGACTGTTGCATACCTTGGACATCCACAGACAACTTCGATACTACCTGGACAGAACCAAGGCCAGCAGGAAGTCTGAACAACTTTTTGTAGCTTACGCCCCTGCAGTCCAAGGAAAAGCAATTTCAAAACAGACTATTTCTAAATGGATTGGACATTGCATCAGATTCTGTTATTCCTTTCATGGAAAGACTGTTCCAGCCAATGTCAGACCACATTCCACCAGAGCTACAGCCACCTCTACAGCATTTTTAAGAGGGGTGCCTACAAAGGACATTCTAGAAGCTGCTACATGGAGCTCCATGCATACATTCTCCAAACAGTACAATCTCCCTCTATACTCCAGATCCAGAGCAGGTTTTGCTTCGGCAGTCCTGCAGGGTTTGATTGCCACACCTTCTTTTTCCTAGAGCATTCCTCCTCCTCCAGCTAAGCTATGGTATTCTACCCACATGTTATGACTGCAGTTGCATTCTTGAAGGACATAGTACAGTTTTGTACCTACCATAAATGTAGATGTCCGACATGCAACTGCAGTCAGATTTTCCCTCCCTCCATACCCCTCTATGCCTAGGGTCCACTCCTATCCCTGTTACTCTTAGCTGGGGATATCTGTTATGGTGTATTTGTTTTATTGCTCATTTATTTGTTTGTAATCCTACCTGGCATCTGGGGCAAGAAACACTGAAGAAAATGGCGTCGGCTGATGCTTATGTACTCCAACCGCTCTGACGTCGGAGAGCAGTGCGACATCAGCTGACGTCGGACCCAGACTTTGGAATCCGGCCGACCGAGGGCTGCCTGAGGCAGGACAACCCACATGTTATGACTGCAGTTGCATGTCTATCGGACATCTACATTTATGGTAGGTACAAAACTGTACTTTGTCCTCTCCTGTGAGTCAAAACGTAGCTCATATCTGGCTTTGGTAGACTTTTCTTATGAGTTGTTTCAGTTTGAGTGCTTTTGTCCTGCTGGGTGCTGCACTTCCTAATTTTTGTCATGATTTTTTCCCTGTTATACAGCCAATTGATTGTGATTTTACCAGGGTGGCTTGTTTTTTGAGTCATTTCATTAGTACTTCTTGGTGGGTAGAGGTGCTTCTATGCAGCTGTTAAAATGCTTTTTACAGGGTTTCAATGGACAGTTCTGCGTAGGCAGAAGTGTTATCAGGGTTTACATAGGCTTGATATTTTGACATGGTCTCACTTAATAGCAGGATATTAGCCTTTGAATAGTTCCTAAATATTCCAGGTTTAGCTGGGGGACCAGGTTTTATTTTTGCTTCAAAGGAGACCATTTTGTGGTCTGACCTTGCCAGGAAACGCATAACAGTAGGGGGTGTGGAGCAGTTTCCCATATTAGTGTGGACCACGTCCAGAATGGTTGCACCCCTGGTTGTTGTATTGACCATCTGGTCCAGTGAGTTTGTTTACAAAATACAGGAATCTATGTGCATATATGTTTGGTGTCTCGTAGGATTCGCAGTTAATAGGGGGGTAGTTAGTCACTTATGAATATGGTATTGGATTAGATGGTTAGTGTTTCTAATAAGTTGAAGTATATGGGTTTCCTGGGTAATAGAGGGACCTATAGGTTGCAAGGAAGTTGTACTGGATTTTACCTATGGTGATTTGAACATGGAGCAGCTCAAGTGCATTGTACTATTTGACCAGCCTTTAAGTAAATTTATTTTTGATGTAAATAGACACCTACACCTTTAGTTCCTGCCTGCAAAGTAGCTGGCCTAAATATTTGGAAGGTGTTATAACCTTGCACTGTTGATGTGCTCTCTGTGGCTTTAAACCATGTCTCAGTGACCACACAGATGTCAGCATTCTATAGGGTAAAGAGAGCTTCCCAGGGAGTCGAGATTTTTTTGGACTCCTAGCATTGAGCAGTAATACCTTCAGATTTTCTTGGTTTCGGTTTGCTATGTCATAAGTACTTTCACTTTGGCATTGCCTAAAAGGCAGTATGGAGGGGGGGGGGCATGTTTTAGCTTAAATTCGAAAACCTAGAGGGGAGAGGTACAGGCCATCCCTGGCAAAGCAGCATGATCTGACCATCTCCTTCCATGCTGACAAATATTGCACCCCCTTAGCATGACACCAGAAACTGAGCTAGTTATTAGTCTATCATATTTTGTTTGTATTGTGGCATCATCCTTGGAGAGGGTTAAGTGCTTCTCAATGGTAGGCTTATACCAGCCTGAAACGCACATTCTGAGAGTTCCATGATGCGTCTCTCCATGTAGTTCAGGGAGGTACATTTCATGTTTACTCCCACATGGACTGACTGAGTCATATTGGAAATTGTGGTCCAGTGACCTGAGTGCATGCATAATGTGGCGGATCCTTGCCCCTGATGAGCAGTTGACCGTAACTTTCTCCTTAGTCGACCTGGTGAGAAGCACATTGGTGTGTCTCATGATGGAATCTCCAATGACTAGAAGGTTGGATTATGTGGTGGCTTGCCTTATGGGCTTGGAAGTAGATGCTCCATAATATGTAGCTCTATGTTGATGTGGGTGTTTTGGAAGAGTGCATTTTGGGTTGCTGATGGTATTTGTGTGAATTTCGTCTAGGAGGTCTTTGTGGTTTCAGAAGGGTACATGTAAATGCCTCACCATATGTGGGTTGATGTGTCTGCTTTGAATTGTGCATGATGGGTACAGCGCGAGTACTACTCACAACCTTATTGACATAAAGAGTACTTATGCGAGAGCTTTCCCTCCAGTGACATTGTGTAAATACATCTCGCATACTGTATCAGTTTGAGAAGTAACTGGTTGTCAGTAAACGAGGAAATTTCTACATTGCCTCAGGATGCCCATATTCACCAAGCCGGTAACAGAGGCAGTAGGAAAGTTCTTATCCATGGCAATAGACTTTTTTTTTCTTGATTAGACAGTTGGAGTGAAAATTAATCACTGTCAGGAGTGTCTGGTTTGCAACTGTGGACAGTGCTTGTCACTGTAAACTAGTTGTCCTGTGTGGATCTAAGTATTGGTGAAATTTCAATTTTACTTTTACAGGAGAAACGGTCACTCAAGGTGTCTTGAGTCTGTACAGAACACTGCCAAACACTTGAGGGGAAACTGATAAATAGACTCAAAGTCTAAGGATGAGGTATTTAGGCAGATGTTCTGAAGTTAGAAACAAATCAGGCAGTACTTACTGAAAACGAGTAGTTTTAAGAATGATGAAAATATGGGAGTCGTATGAATGGTTACTGCCTGGCTACTGCAAATGCTGACGTCCTCCTATTCCTGTGTTGCAGTATTTTAGGTGTGGGATTTCCTGCCCTTAGGCGACTCGTATGTCTGCTTCTGTACAAAAGTTTCAGCTTGGCTGTTGTACTGTGCGAGGGACGTCACACATAGGGCCATAAACCAAGGGGCCTTAAATGTGACGTCTGCACACACAATCCTCAGAACTTTTCAGCCGCAGACCTCATTCCCATTGTACGATCGCTTCTTCACAGATGTCGCATCTTAAAGATAAGTAGCCCTTCAGGTTTCAAATTTTCTTATTTTTGATTGTTTTAGTTAACGAGTGGTTGTAGCCTTGAGCTGATGTCAGGAAGAAAGGGAAAAAGTGCCAAAGTGGGCGCCAGATACCCCACAAGGATGCCCATGACAGGTGTTTTTTTTTTTCTAGGCCGGGATCACTATCACTCCTGTGCTATTTGTCAATTGTTTGTACCCAAGACCTTGCACCGCCATCTAACCTCATTAAATCTCCACCTCGAGAATCAACGCCTCAAACGGTTAGCTTTTTGGATGGATTCTGCATCTGAGGCCGCACCCTAACCTTCGCAAGAAGGCCAAGGTTCGTAGACCTTCTTTGCTTTCCGCTCTGCTTCCCGACGCACCATGAACTGCCTATCTAGGGGTTGAGGAGCGCTCTGAGGATCCATAGACTGCAGCAACGTCCGTTGAGGAAGCTGTTTCACAACTGATGACCAGCATGTTCTCTGAGCTCACTGAGACATCAACACCAGTCGAGGGGAACCAGTTTTGGTGGTACCTCCGGCAGGAATCCAGACTTAGGATGTGCTAATCTCCAGACCAGATGCCAGGCCACTCTCCACTTCCTCTCTGGCCAAAAAGCAGAAAACTTAACATACCATGTGAAATTCACTTTCGCCGTTCATTCAATCACTGATGGGTTCGGAGCCGATCCTCCGCTCCAACACAGCCGACTAGCAAGCTCAAAGTTCTCCAGTAGCTTGAGACCCCACCCTTTATCCCATAACGCACTGCTGGAATTACCTCATATCTAGGTTGCCGCGACACGTATCTCTTGGTTTCCAGCTTTGCTCGAGACTTTGTTGGGAGTTTTTCAACTTTCAGCAAGTTATATTTTTTCATTTATGTGCACCCTTGTTCTATTCTTAGCAACATATATGCTAGTTAGTTTTTTCTGTGTTTGTACCCCTTCCCTCAGTATTATCTATCTTGCCTTAGGCTTTTTGGCCTTCGGGATTAGTGATTAGTCAGTGATCCCTTTTGTGACTGTTGCTTTGGATCTCTTATTACGGTTTGTAATTATTTAGTTGTCAGTGCCCCTTATGTACTGTGTGTGAGTTACTTGGTTCATAACAGCTCATAGTTAAGCCAGTGTGCTTGAGTTGTGTAATGTTTGAAGATAAGGACAGACATCCAAAGTCTGGGTTTAAAAAATGCCCATACTGCGGACAGAAAATGTCACACTCAGATGCCGGTGTGCAGTGTTTATTGCATGGGTGAGGTACATCTGCAAGAGTTTTGCAGCATATGTCATTCCTTTTCCATAAGAGTGTTAGCTCAAAGGAAGAGGAAATTGATTGGGGTATCATTAAACACCACTTTTCTGAGGCATTGTCTGACAAGGATGGAGCCAGTAAATCATTTAAATTATCATCTTCGAAGTCTTCCACTGATTCTAGATCCAAAAAAGGAAAGTGGTCAGAGTGTGGTGACTTCTGCTTCACTGCCTTTGGAGCAGTCTGCTCTTTTCAGAACCGGGGACACTGCTTTGGAACTGGTTGTCGAAAAACCTCCTTCCATATTGCTACAATCTATTCCATCTGTCCACTCTTCAGGTCCTCTTGTCAGCCTGTCTGATCTGGGTATGGACCGGCTGGTTCAGAAACTCTTAAAGGCACCAGACCTAGTTAAATCGTCGGCTCACACACAACCATCTGAGCCGAAGACCACTCCCTTTGAATTGTCTGCTCCTTCTCCGAGCCAGAGGAGGCCTACCTATTGATTGTGGATCCCTTGGAGTAGACACCTGCTCCAGTGTAGTCGGCTCCTTCTGCTCAGACGTTCTTTGCGCCGACCGGGGACTAGGAGCTGACCCTCTCCAGTCAGGTCTGGGGAGGATAGCCACACAGACTTGTTGGTGCCAACTGTTCCTCTCAGGGCCTTGGCTCGGGTGAGCTCAGCTCCTACCTCGGGCTCTGAGCCCACTGCTTTGGTGCGGGAGAGGATCACTGCTCCATCGGAGCCATAGACTCATTCTCATCAGAGCCAGTGTGCATTTGATGTCATGAGGCGAGTGTTGTCTTCCAAGACTTCCTCATCTCAAGGTCTGGTCTCTTCTTCCCTTAAAGTGCCTGTCTGTTTCCTCCTGTCATCCCAAGCGTAGAGACCCAGCGCCTCAGGTAGCCCCACAGTGCTCTCCCTACTCCTCTGAAACCTCTACAGAAGTTCCCTCTGAAGAGGTTTCCAGGAAGAGATTATGCAGGAGGTGGCATTTGGACCCCCCCTAGGAGTCTATCACATCTGACACCAACCTCGAATCAGAAAGGTCCCCCAGATCCCCCTCTGAGGACATAATCTTTGCGGAGATTCTTGAAATCCTTGGGCAGAGGGGTGATTGGCAGTCCAAGTCCCCCTTCTGAGGACGAGTCTGTTCTCCTGAAGGCATTTGGGTCTCAACCTTCCACCTTTTGGGTATCTCCTCCCTATGATGTGCTTATGGATCTGGTCTCTCGTATGGCGTGGGAGTCTCCAGAATCCATCTAACCTGTTCCTAGGAGGCCTGATAAGTTTATTTCAGCCCCTGTGGATAAGTCCTTTTTGATGAAGGGAGTCCCTGTTAATGCCATGGTGGTGGCGGCAGCCAGCAAAAAGGAAATGTCCGAGACTTCCTCATCTGTCCTTCCTCCTAACAGAGAATCTAGGATCATGGATAGATGTGAGAAACGCATGTGCAGCTCAGCGACTTTCTCACTCCGATCACTGATCTACTTGACACATTTTACCAGACTGCAGAGAGATATCCTTAGTGAGTTGGGAGATGCTCTTCAGGGTGCTGTAGCTTCGAGTGTATCCGATAAGATTGCCACTCAGCTGTCAACTCTCAATTCGATAGTCAATTCGTCCATGTGTCTCGTATCATGCGCGGCTGATCGTTCGGGTAGAGCCGCAGGTACAGGAATCTCTCTGTAGGCATCCCTGGGTGCGACTCTTCCTTTGCGGAACCCTTCAATTCTTCTTTTACTAATACCCCATTTGACGGCTCATCCTTGTTTGGACCAAAGGTGAAGGAGACTTTGACCAGGTGTGAGCAAGAAGGAAAGACTGCCATCTGAGTCCGTTTTTCCACCCCCACTCGACCCTTTCCCAGAGGTCAGAGGGGAGAGCAGCCTTTCAAGACACATTTGGAGAGCACCCCCCTCCCTCCAGAGGCAGAGGAGGGGGTTTCAGTGCCGCCCTCGCGGCAGAAGGGGTCCACAACACCAGGGTTGAGAGATCATTTCTCTGGTCAGTCATACTAGCGCTCCTGAAGGGAAGCCCAGCTGTTATACTGTGGAGGCAGTCAGGGGTTGCTTATCTTTGTACCCCAAAGCCTGGCTAAATATAACAGACAGTTTGGTACAAAGTATCATTTCCAGAGGGTATTTCATACCATTCTTCACCCAGCCCTTTCCAGTAAAAAAAATCCCGGACGTTCCATCCAGTCACATGCGACAAGTAGCAGTAGAGGTACACAGATAGCTAGAAAAGTCATTCAGCCAGTCCCAGCAGACCAGACAGGATTCAGAGCTTACTTGAGGTTCTTTTTTGTCCCAAAGAAAACAGGGGACTGGAGACCCGTTTTTAATCTTAACAGAGACGACCAGTTTGTGAGGAGAAGTTCCGAATGGTCATGCTACAGTCTATACGTCTGTTCTTTGGGAAGGACAATTGGATGTGATCGATATCAAAGATGCGTACTACCACAATAAAGATGGCCAGACCATCCAGAGATCACCTGTGTTTCCGGCTGGGAGCCAATCATTATCAATTCCGAGCTCTGCCCTTTGAGTCTCTCTGCAGCCCCCTGAGTGTTCAAGTGCATGGCAGTAGTCACGGCTCACCTGAGGCGTGTAGGATTCCAGATTATTTTACATTTGTTGACTGGGCTAGTCTAACTGGATATATGTCCATTTTCAGTAGAGGCTCGGGGAGAAAAGCTCCAAGCATGAACAGTGACAAAGTTAATGTAATAAGACATGAAAAATCAATGCAGAGGTAGTATTGGTCAAAAGAACAATTATAATAAAATTATAAACTATAACAATTTTAGTAAAAAATTATACTAAATTATACAAAACATGAAGGTATGAGAAAGACTCAGTTAAGAGAAAAGTTATATTTATCCTCTTATTACGAAGAAAAGAGTAACTAGATTTGGAGGCACAGGTTAGAGGAGTAGGGATAGGGGTAACAGCAGGAAGGGGAAAGATATCAGTCTGGGTTAGCACATGGGCAAAGCCAATAATTTTTCAGATGTTTTTTAAATAGAGAAGTAGAAGCAAGGGTTGATCATTCTGAAGGAAGCTGATTCCAGTTTTTCCCTGCAGTGTTTGAGAAGTGAATCACCGGCTTTGTTAGCTTTAATTGAGGAAACTAGAAGCTTATTAGCAGAGCGTAGTGTAGCTAGATTTTTATATGGTGTAATTAAATTAGTGAGGATAGGGGTGTTAGGGTGGTATAGGATCTTTTGAGTAATAAGTAATTGTTGACAGAATTATATGGATGTTCGTGTTACCCTGCTGCAGTCATCACACTTGGGTTATCCTGCCGTCAAGGCCCATAGTCGACCAATTCCAAAGTCTTGGTCCGGCGTCTGTTGCTGTTGCTTCTTCCCTGACGTCAGTGCGTCAGGGGTATACAAGAGGCATCCGCCGCCATTTTCTTCAGTCTTTCTTGCGGTGCCTGAAGCAGTTCGCAAGTGCCGGTCGGGCCGACACCTGAGTTTTTCGATTTGAATTTCAGTCCGAAGTCTTCAATAAAGCTAAGTACCCCGTTGGGGAACATTATTTTGCCTCAGTCCGATGTCAGAAAAAGTTAATTGCATTTCTTGTGGGAAGCAAATACTTCATAAGGACTTCCATTCCTATTGCATTCCTTGCCTAGGCCCAGAACACAACGTCACAGGTTGTCGGTTTTGCGCTAGGTTTAATAAACTCACTATCAAATGCAGTTTTGACTTCACATGGCATTACTTTGGTAGGAAATTCAATTATATCATACCGTCGGAGCAGCCGATGACCGCAATTCATAAAAAACAAGGATAAGGACAAGGCAGCCTAGGAATAGGCCGGACCCCGAGCCCTCAGCTGGTTCTGTCGTGGGTTCTCCGGTTTTCAGTGAGGCGCCTACACAGCCCCTGACGACCGCAGAGCTGGAACCCCAGACAGCTGCCGACTCCCATGTGGAGTCAACTAGGCCGACGCAGCCATCTACTGACACCGGTGCAGAGGAAACACCTTCGGTTGCAGAACCCCCACAACCACCAACTTCAAAAATTTTGCACAAGGACCTTCCATCCACTAGCTTGGAAAGTGGACGCTCTCATTCAGTTGGAAAAGGTTGACAGTGTATGCCTTCCCTCCACTGCCTCTTCTAGCAAAGGTACTGCTGAAAGTCAGATTAGAGAGGCCACAAATGATTCTCGTTGCACAAGATTTGGCCACACCAACATTGGTATCCACTTTTAAGGACCATGGCCTAGGGCCCACCATGGATTTTGCCACATATTCCACACCTGCTCACCTAGCGAGACAATCTGATTCTTCAAGGCCAGCTCAAGACTTTAAAACTGGCTGCATGGCAAATTACCTAAGCAGCCAACACCTTTATCCAAAGCTGTTATGGATGTCATTCTGGAGGCCCGGAGGCCCAGCACCAGGAAAACCTATTCAGACAAATGGAAAAGATTTTGCTCCTGGAGCCAGGCTAAAGGCCTAAATCCCCTGGAGCCGAACATTCCTCAGATTCTATAATATTTAACTGAGATGTTACACAAAGGACTTTCCTTTTCATCTGTTTGATACACACCTCAGCAATTTCAGCTCATTACAGCACAGATCCTCCTTTATTTTCACATCCACTCCTAAGACAGTACCTCAGAGGGGCTAAGAACTTAAGACCGCCAAGGAGAGCTCCAACACCTACTTGGGATCTCAACTTTGTCCTGGAAAAGCTTACACTGCCACCCTTTGAACCAGCTTTTTCAATTGATTTAAAATTTATTTTCATGGAAAACTGCCCTACTACTAGCAATAATCTCAGCTAGAAGAGTCTTGGAGCTACAGGCACTAATGGCAGTGGAACCTTTCCTTATTTTTCATCAAGACAGTTTCTCTATGGACTAATCCTTTTATGCCAAAGGTGGTATCCAGTGTGGCCCTAAACCAAACCATTCACTTGCCCACCTTCGTCCCACATCCCCAGAATAAAGGAGGAAGACTCCTGCACTCTTTGGACATTCACAGGCAATTACGTTACTACTTGGATAAAACTAAGGCTTTCAGAAAAACTGACCAGCTCTTTGTAGCCTATGCTACAGGATCACAAGGAAAAGCTATCTCAAAACAGACCATTTCTAAATGGATAGGACATTGCATACGTTTCTGCTACACACATCATGGGAAACCAGTACCTGCTAACATTAGGTCCCACTCCACTAGGGCTACAGCTAAATCAGCAGCCTTTCTCAGGGGAATGCTAACCAACGATATTCTGGAAGCTGCTACTT